>NW_027411644.1:204336650-204503259 GCF_047663935.1 Musca autumnalis | reverse complement strand
GTACCAAATTCCAGCCATTTCGCTGTGTTAATGAAGCTAAAACCTTCAAAATACCGAAAATCGGGAGGTACCGTTGTATGGGGGCTATATGAAGGTGTGGACCGATACCGACAAAATTCTGGGGGAAAGTTTTGTACCCCTAAAGAAGACTACGTTCCAAATTTCAGCCATTTTGGTAGGATAATGAAGCCAAAACCTTAAAAATACCGAAAATCGTGAGGTACCGTTATATATCAAAACGTGGACCGATATATCCCATTTTCAATACCAACCATCCTGCAAGTAATAAAAACTTCTGTACCAAATTTGATTCTCTATCTTTAAAATTGCGAGCTGTATCTTGATTTCAACAGACGGACGGACGGACAGATATATATACTTTATAGGGTCTCCGACGAATATTTCGATGTGTTACAAACGGAATGACAAATTTAATTATACCCTCCATATGGTGGAGGGTATAAAAATTCTATTAATGTTATTTAATAGTCACGGTGTGCCTTAACCAAATTTAAATCGAAGGTGCTTACACCTGGGAAGTTTTTCCAGATTCTGAAACTACAATGGTCTTAGATGAGAAATCTCAAGAAACAAAAAATCGCCGGAGGGATTTTCAAATAAATCGCGATTTAAGTTCACATTTTTAGGGGTTGTTTAGGTTTTCACGATTTTGCTTAGAAAGCGCTAGTCCTGTGTAAATGGGCCTAAGAAAAATATTGTAGCTGTGAAAATTCTCCAAAAGATTGATCTTTATGATATTTTCGTAGGTTTTACCGTTTTTGAGATATAGAAGTTCAAATTGAGACAATGCAATTACTGTATCGCCTCCTTATAAAACAATATAATGCTCAGTGCGCCTTAACTAACTTTTGATGAAAACCGCTTACACATGGGAAGATATCGCTGATTCTGAAACAGCAATGTTCATAGATAAGAAAAATAAAAAAAAACAGAAAAAATCGCCGGAGGGATTTTTAAATAAATCGCGATCAAAATTCAAAATTTTAGAGGTATTTTAGGTTTTCACGATTTTGCTTGGAAATCGCAAGTCGTATCGAAATTAGTCTAAAGAAAATGTTGTAGCTGTGAAAATTCTCTACAAGACTGACCTTTAGGTTTTTTCGTAGGTTGTACCACTTTTGAGATATAGAGGTTCAGTTCTAATTTTTAGGTTTTTATCTTAAGTCTTCAAGATTTTGCTTGGAAACTGCTAGTCATATCAAAATGGGACTAAAGAAAATGTTGAAGCTCTGGAAATTCTCTACAAGATTGGATGATTTATTTTTTTCTAGGTTGTACCATTTGCAAGATGTATAAGTTTAATTTGGGAAATTGCAGTAATGACATTGTTTTATAAAGAGGCGATACAGTCAGTGATTTGTCTCAATTTGAACTTCTATATCTCAAAAACGGTAAAACCTACGAAAATATCGCAAAGGTCAATCTTGTGGACAATTTTCACAGCTTCATAATTTTCTTAAGGGTATTTACATAGAACTCGCAGTTTCCAAGCAAAATCGTGAAAACTTAAAGAACCCCTAAAAATGTGAACTTAAATCGCGATTTATTTGAAAATCCCTCTGGCGATTTTTTTTCGTTTCTTGATATTTCCCATCTATGTGCGTTCTAGTTTCAGAATCTGCTAAAGCTTCCCAGGTGTAAGCACCTTCCATTTAAAATTAGTTAAGGCGCACCGTGTAGTCTCAATAAAACTAAATTAAATTAAATACACAGTGCGAAATAGAGGCACTTTAGTGGAACTTTACAAATAACTTTTAATGTAAAGGAGTAGGTTACTGACATTTTCGAAACATGTTTCTTATATTTACGGATAGTATGTATGTGTACAAATATGGACCACATACCCCAGCGGTTTCATATACCCCAATGCACCGGTGATTCAATTTTCAAGCATTCCTCCCGATTTTCGGTATTTTGAAGGTTGTGGACAAATTAATCCACTGAAATGGCTGAAATTTGGTATTTAATACTCATTTAGGCTATATGTACAACTTTCCATAAGAAATTTTTCGGTATAGGCCCAACCCTTCATATAGCCCCCATAGATCAATACCTCTCGATTTTCGGTATTTTGAAGTTTGTGGCCTCAATATTCCTCCGAAATGGCTGAAATTTGGTACTTAGTCTTCGTTGGGGGTATAACATTTTCCCCAGAATTTTGTCGGTATAGGTCAACGCCCCAAAAAACAGTACCTTCGGATTTTCGCTATTTTGAAGATTGTGCCACAATAATCCACCGAAATGGTTTAAATTTGGTACTTAGTCTTCGCTGGGGTTATAAAACTTTCCATAAATAATATTTCGGTATAGGTACTCGCCTTAATATAGCCCCCATAGAACTGTGCCTCCCGATTTTCGGTATTTTAAAGGTTGTGACCACAATAATCCATCGAAATGGCTGAAATTTGGTATTTAGTCTTCGTGGGGGGTAATCAACTTTCCCTCTAAATTTGTCGGTATAGGACCACGCCTTCATAGAGCCCCAATTTTCGATATTTTGAAGTTTGTGGCCTCAATATTCCACCGAAATGACTGAAATTTAGTATTTAGTGCTTTGAAAGTTTTAGCACATTATCTTACCGAAATATAAGAATATAAGAAACTTGTAGGTATAGATCGAAGTTTTGATACAGGACGGAAGTTTGGTATTTTGAAATTGCTGAAATTTGGTATTTAGTCTTCTTCATAAACAAAAGGAAACTAATTGTTACATTTCAATACAACTCGTTCGGTTCGGCCGAACTTAACGCCTTTCTTACTTGTGTTTGTTGTATAACCATTAGTTAACATACAACATTTGTAATATTGAATTTATACTCATTTAGTTTTCGATATTAGTTTATTCATTTATTTAATATTCAATATTTCTACACGCAGAAAAATATATGTTAGAAATAGGCTTGGATTTTGTTTGAATCAAATACAAATATATGTTTGGATCCAAACATAATTTGTTTGGGTCCAAACAAAAATACTATGTTTGCAACATTTTGTGTTTTTTATGTTGGAACCTATTTTTATGAGTGGATAGAGGGTTTTGTCTTATAGCGTAACAACAGGGCTCTCATTAGTATTATAATAAAGAGCTGTTTGTATGGTGGCATAGAAGACGCAGAAGCGCCCACGAGAGGGTGAAAACCTGTGTGACGGTGTGTATGCGGCCAAACGCTAGTGTTTAATTCCGTGTTGTTGTTGTTGCGATTTATTCTTCAGCATGCATTTTTTCAACTCACAGTCAAAGCGAAGAAAAAAGAAAGTATGTAATGGGTTATTATTTGTTGTTCTGTTTGTTTATTTTTGTGAGAAAGGCAGTTTGATTTGTTTTGGAAGTTTCTTCGGGACTATCAGTGTGGTTCGTTCTAGTCGGTAAAATGAATCAGTGTTTTGTGTTTTCTTAAAGTAAATGTGCTTTTTAGTAAATCCAAAAGCAATACATTTTATAATTGTAAATTTTATAATTGAATCCAAAAAGGTGAATGGAAAATGCTGTGAGACAGAGAATCGCATTAAATATTGGTAATAACCTCAATACATTTTTCATATTTTCATTTTTCGTATACATACATATAGGTATATGAAATATGGATGTAGCTATTTATTACATTATATAATCATTTGATTCCAGATACCGCTGATGATTTTAACTTTGACAGGAAAATGTGTTTTATTTCAGAACTAATGACAAATGTACAACGATGTTTCTATATTCTTGTTTCTTTTATTTAGAAGTGTGACACTACATTTTTAATTACTTTTTATAAATTATTCTATTCCGCTTTTTTTGTATGGCTTTACTTGAGCTTTGGACGTAGTCTTCCTTCTTAATTTAGTTTGGCTTGAGGTCATTAAAATCTGTTATGTATTTTTTGTGCGATGTGTACTTTTGTGTATGTATCTACGCGTCTGTTGTTGTTTTTGTGTTTTGTATTTCTATGCCTTTCAATATAAGAAAAAACAACAATATTTTTTATAAATGTGTATGTATGTGTCTGTTTTTGTGGAATTTGGGTTTGTATTTATATTACATCCAAACAAATATATATTTGTTTGCAGGACCCAAACATATGTTATGTTTGGGAGTGGTTGCAAACAAATATATTTTTGCCGCAAAATATGTTTGGGACATATGTTAGAGAGACATTTTTTCTCCGTGAAGGTGTAAATCGTAAAAACATATGTATATTTGGATTAAAGCTCAAAAGTGTTGATGAGGAGGTACCTGAAGGAATGGATCTACATGTATCCATTTTGGAAGTCGATCTTATGACTCCTAAAGTCATTTCTTTGCGATAGATAGTCCGCTTAGAGGTTTTGGACCACAATGTCAGGAAGCATAGACTTACCCACGAAAACCAATATACTGTAAACAGGGAGTAGCATCGGTATAATTTTCCAAAGGAATTTTAAACAGATTCTTAACTGCACTCAAACAAAAATGTTGAACTTTTGTGGGGGAGGTAACCTAAGGAAAAACTGATATGGACCATTTACGAAGTTAAAATAAATTTTGACAAAATATTAGGAGATCCAAAAAATTGCTGGTTGTTTCCAAACCATTTTTTAGCATTCAATTTTTCAAAGATATTTCTGATGTCCTTGTTACTCTTGAATGCAATAAATGAATCTTGTTATAAAAGCCAATATTCTCCTTTTATTCTGCTTTAATATGACACCAGCACCAGCATCGTGCGATGAGTACAAGAATTTAAAATATTTTTTTGAAAACTGTTGCCCTTTGAAATTTGTATGTCCTTAAAAGGTCAACAGGATAAGAAAACGAAAAATCTTAAGTACCATTTTACTCCATTTTACCTATAGCTGCAGACGTATATAGTTCGGTTCATGTGCAATTTCAGCTGTCGGACGGTGCAACTTTTCACAGTCAGTATTGTTCTGACCCCGTTTCCTGACCAAAGACAAAGGCTAGAAAACCAAACATGTATTTTCAGAACGCCCGAGAATGAGTATTTGGACCCTATTCTAACCATGAGAGTCGAAATGTTGCAAACATTTACTTTTGAGTTTACAAGCCACTGATAATTAATAGCAGTTTTACGGGAATTCCTAACTTGCTAACTTTTGTGTGCAATATGGATATGCTAATTATTAAACCTTGATGTTGCCATGGATATTGAACTTACAATTATTCTTAATATAAACGACTTTTGTTTAGGTGTAAATTAAAATAAACGTTTTTTTTTTTTAATTTTTTGCATTTTCCTATATAGTGAAGTACATTTATTTTTCTTTATTTGTTACTCTTATTCTGTTCTGACTTTAATTTAAATAAGACGGCAAACAGTGCTGGCAACAGAAGTAATAAAAAGAACAGAAAAATTCTGTGATAATTAAAAATATAAAAACAACAACAGCAGCAAAAACAAAGTTAATTTGTGTGAGGCCTATGACCGGCCGTACCCTAATCCCCAGTACATTATCCAATGACAGGTACGTATATGAACCAACCTACATACATACTTACACTCGTATGCATGCAGGCAGTCGAACAAAGATACATAAACACACAATGAATGACTGAGCCCTTGTTCGACAAATGTAAATATTCATAGCTTTGATGTTGTTGTATGTTGAATGTATGCTAGTGTGTTGGTAATCTATTTACTATATTAAGTAGGTTTGCATGTTGTGCCCTAGTATTTAATTATATTTTTCCATACTCTAATTCAGATGAAAGATAACTTTACTTGGCAGTACTGCTGCTGCGATTACATCCATTGTTCGTTCCTTTCCTTTCACTTTTGGCTTTGTGTGTGAGCGTGTACCGTAATAGGTAATCCTTTTTGAGAGGGCAAAAACGGTGTATGTATCTTATTATACGCTACTGGGGAGTACTTAGCAACTTGAATATTTGTTATGTTAATATTTCTGTTGCAAAGGGTGTTTTCATTTCTTCAACTAGATCGTTTGCAATGGTGTAAGTCATTTTGGCCCTCAGGGGGATTTCTAATGACCACACCTTTCTTAACTTCTATAAAGCCTTCCTAGAAAATGTCACATTAACTGTTTACTCTATGTTTGTCTTATATTACTAACAATGATGTGCCTAAGTATTGTCTGCGGTTAGAACAATCACCATGTAAAAGGGATGACCATAAATAAGCGTAATTAGATAAAAGAAGGCAATGTGTATCACAACAAAAGCGATAGTCGAAGTAATGTTTACGCCGATTAAGTAAGGGGTGAGATTCTTATACTACCCTGCATCAAATAAATTATTTGCCAACACATGTTTTGTTAAGGACAATAATATCGGGTAGTATGACAAAACAAATGCTTAGCGATTTTACTATGAATTTGTTGGGTAGCTAAGGAACTCAGCATAAGGCTTAACACCCACTGAATACTGTTGTGTTGTTTTTAGGGAGTATTTAAAAAGAAACAGCATTTGTGAGCTCCGCACGAATACTAACTAATATTTGCGAAGTCTAGCACGAAAACGAGTGAACCGATCTTCAAACATTTGTTTTTTGCTTCAAAAATCTTTTCCAGGGATTTTTTTTTTAATTTCTTCATCGGTTTTAGCCAAAAGGCGCATAATTTGTATACTATAGATAAAACTTCAAAATGGAGGCTATACCAAAACTTAGGTCTATATTCACAAGTTTTTATATCTATGCCTTAACAATAATACAAGGTATTTTAAATTTCAGTTTTTAATATAAAATCACATCCATCTTAATCTAAAGGTAATACAATGTTGTAAATAAATACACACAAATTTAAACATAGCCTTAAGTGTTAAAAATATTAAAAACAATGTTCCAAAACTGAGTACAAGTTGAAGGTTTTGAAAAAGTGCTACAGCTATTGCATGTTTTGAAAATATTGTTCTAGTTTATATGCTAAATTACAATCCATTTGAGCCGGTAATGTTGATAAAAACATACAAATACCTGAAATCGGGCAGTACTTTTATATTCGGGCTATACCAAGTTTCAAGTTTGTATTTTTTCTATCTGGACCTTACACATACTCGTAGTTATTAATAACTTATTACCTTACATTAGCTCTTAAGTCTACAGCTTAAATATACTTAGCATAATTTCTTATTTTTATAAGTTTATAAAAATAATAATACGTAGGAGGCCGCAGTGTCGCTGCAGCCTTTCATTAATACTAAATTATTATTACAATAATACTTATAATGTAAACTAATGGTACATTATAAGTCCTCCTAAAAAAGATGAATAAAAAGGAGACCCTAACGAATTTTACATTTATAATCTTACATACTAAATTTATATCTAATTAGTCTAATTCTACTATTTACAAAACTTAAACTAATTTAATAAACTAATATTTACAGTATTTACATGGAAGGGCGTTACATCGGATATTGCGCTACCTGATAGACTGTATCGTAAATGTCTAACGTGGCAAACCTACGACGATTGAAGAGGAGTTTATCCCCTCTGTAGAGAAGATCTTCTACATCAAGTGTAAGTAAATTACTCGGTGGCCTATAATTGGCCCGAATCAGCCCTTGTACGTCCCTTTCGTGCAATAGGCTATCTCTAACTAAGCTATTATCTGAAGTAGAAGCTCTGTCTAGGAACTTCAGAGCGCTTGCCATTAGAAAATTATCTATACGGCTGAAGTCAATGGAATCATATCCCACCCTGTTGGGTGATAGACGCCAGATCCCATCCTCCCCATGTGTTGGCCTTAAGCCCAAGGAGGACCTAAGAATCCGCCTTTCCCAAATACGGTGCCTCTCCATTTGGTGGGAAGAAATCCCGAACCAGACGGGGAATGCATACGCAATTAGTGGCCTAATAATCTGTTTGTAGTTTAGTAATCTAACCTTAACAGTGGCACTGATGGCACGCTGGTAGACCCAATATATTCCCTTGACCTTTCTTAAAAGATAGTCAATATGTCGAACGAATTCAAATTTGCTATGCAACATAACGCCCAGGCATTTAACCTGGTCCGAATTTCGGATAGCTTGGCCTCCAATTGCAAGGGTAGGCTCATACTGCCGGGCGCTGCGGTATAAGTATTTCTTCTTACCTTTTAAGGTTATCGCTTCATTTATCGACATTTAAATACATTTTCCATGTTTGGAAGTATTCAGAGAGTTGATCCAAATATGCACTTAATCTGTTATTATGCGTGAGCTCCTGCTCCTGCTGCAGTGACAAAAATTTCATCTGCATAAATCAGGAGTAAGTGCCCTTCGGGCGCACGAGGTACATCACTAAAAAATATGTTGAAGAGGACAGGTCCTAGGAGTGACCCTTGTGGGACCCCAGTATTGACTGGCCTCTCTGAAGAAAGGTCCTCTTCAACTTTTACCACAAAATTTCTTTCCGCTAGGAAACTAGTCACTGGACTGTATATATTAAATTCGAAGCCTAGCCTTCCCATTTTATATATGATTGCGTTTTGCCAGACGTGGTCGAACGCTCAGGCAAAGTCTAAACTAACAGCGATAGTTATACGCTTGTTATTTAGAGCTCTAGTCACATATTCCCCTAAGACCATCAGGGCATGTGACGTTGAATGATCCTGCCTGAAGCCTAACTGACTGTCAGATAGGATTGCTCCATCCTCTAACTTCTCTCTTATTTCAGAGAGTATAAAATACTCAAATAGCTTCCCGAACGCTGAGAGTATGCTAATTGGCCTATAGCTACCGCATAATGTCGTATCCTTACCAGGTTTCAGGATGGGTATTGTAATTGCCAATTTCCATGAAACCAGAAAATATCCCAGGTTTATACAGAGGTTGAATATAATCGTAATATGTTTCCAAGCAGCACCATCAGTTCTCCTTAACACAATGTCAGGGATGCCATCCGGTCCTGCGGATTTGCGATTAGATCTTATTTTTAAACCTGCCCCACTATTAGAAGCCTTAATGAATTTATTTTGTCGCCATATATTTTCCTCACTTATTACGGTTCCATCTGCAGAAAACTTCTCTGAAAATGTAACCAGTGGGGACGAATCATTAAACACAGATACATCACTTCTGACAGTATTACTGATAGAATATCTATCGTTGGTATCGGCCTGTCCTTGGACAATATCCGCTAACATGTTAGCCTTATCGCTAGACATGACTGCCGTGCTCCCATCGTTACCGATGACTTCCGGGATTTTGGCATAGCATTTTATACCCGCAGCTGCCTTAACCCTACCGTACATACGACCGTTCACCTGAATTTCACTGAGGAATCTCACCCATTGAACTAACTCGTATTCCGCAATCGCGCTTTGGATAATTCTATCGGCGTTGCGAATTTCCGCCCTGAGAGTTGTATACCTTTTAGGGTTTCGTGTACGGTCTAATCTTCTTTTGTCGGATAAGGTCTAATATATCTGGCGAAAGTCTACGAGGTCCTCTAGGCCCAGAATTTGTTCTGGGAATTGCGGACTCCATGGCGTCCCGGAATAACTCGCCAGTGGCCTCAATGCATGCATTGACGTGAGTAGCATTGTGGTCAATAAGAAGTTGACAGTTGGGAAGATCCTCTGCCAATTTCCTATTAAATAATCTTCTGTCCATTCTACTGTAGTCGAAGAACATTTAAATCAGGACAGCCGATTAAAAAATTCAAAACTATCCTCCCTCTTAAACACGTTGGGTCATCCCCCAGCTAATGTGTTTAGCATTATCTGTCCCAATAACTACTTCCTCAGATCTAGCTATATCCCCAAGAGGTTCAAAGATAGCAATTATCAAATCTATCCCCCGGCCTGCAGAACATAGCCACTACATATAGTGGTGACCCGCCGACCCTATAGATCCTAACACAAGTACACTCTATTACTTCCAAATCAAGCGGTACCCGTTCACATCTAATATCATCCCTAACCAGTATACCTGTACCTCTACCTGGTCCTTCCCGCCTATACTGTAAGAAACTAACATACCCGCCCATCTCAAATATGTGATTTTGAGATAAGCTGTGTTCAGCCAACATCATGACCTTCGGCCTATGCTCATTGAGGAACAAGCGGAGGTAGTGCCTCTTACGCCTCGATATAACGGAGTTGATGTTGGCAAATATAAATGTAGATATTCTATCCATTTATATCCAACATACCAACCAAGGATGCCATGGCTTTAGCCTGGCTCGCCTTGTCCTTATCCTTTAATTCATCCGAATATTGACGAACTTGCATGACAGATATCAACAAATTTAGCACTTTTTTGGTTCATTTTTAATATAACAGGGATATTTTCCGAAAATAAGGCAACAACGTTATGATTTTGCTAGTGAACGATGGCATAGTAAAGGTCTCTCAAAAACTATATAGTACGGACCTGTAATCCAAACACAGCTGCAGAGACCTTAACATATAAAAAGAAAAATGTTCAAACCTATTCAGATGAGCGGGAGTGTAGGTCTACGTACCGTTACTGCCAATTTAAGTTTTTTTACAATTTGGAAACAGATTTCATAACCAAATTGGTTCTAGACAATATAGGTCCACGTTTTAATATAGCTCCAATATTACAGTATCGACCAACTCAATGTATGTTGATGGTTTTGTCACTTTTTTAACCGAGTTAGTTGAATTAACAACTCGGTAATCCCTTATTTAACTGTAAGATACTTTGAAGGTTTAACCCATCCAACATTGTTCATCCAAATTGCTTGTAAAAGTACAGTTTGTTTTGAAGAAAACTCTCAATATAGGTTTACGTTTTGGTATGCTCCCCATATAATGGTGCCCATCATTTAAGGTATTTTCAAGGTTTTAATCATATTTTACAAATTATTTGGCCGCAAATAGGCATTTTAGGTTCCCAGAGAATAGCAACCATTCTTAAAAAAACTCTACACGTTTAAGTGTAACCGTCATATAACTGTTCTGTTCGATTTTAGGAGTTTAACATTTATCATGTTACAGGTTTTGGTATATCCCACTTAAGTTTGCAACGCATTGAAAATGAAAATTCCGAGTCGATCTGGTCGTATGTTCCACTGTTGTAATCACTCTAGCGTCCACAATAATTGAGCTAGAATGCTATATCTTTGAACCCTATTGTCTTCTTTCCATAAGAAGGTCAAGTTCGAAGATGGTTTTGGTATAGCTCCCGTATAACGCCGTCCCCTAATTTTCGGTGTTTTGGGGGTTTTTGCCACATTTTTTAACATTCAAAATTTCTTGCAGTCACGAAACTTTTCCACCAGAAATTGCCAGAAAGTGAGGGGTACAGCGCTGGCCAAGCAAATTGATAACTCCACGTTTTGCACGGTGAATGAAGATGCTCCTATGAGGATAAGAGGATATTGCCACAGCTCACCAAATATCACCATTGTGACACTGGTCGGATAAATTACGTATCCTGGCTACCCGTCATCGTCTCCGTCAATAGACCACCCTTCTTCATAACCTCTGAACGCCGTACTTTTCTGAACCATGGGAAAGCTGCTTGGCAAGGGTTCAAAGAATTTACCAAACATCGCTTCGGAGAGCTGCCCATTCCCCCAGATTCTCGGGTAGCTGAGAGAACTTTCCGGGACAGCCCCTCGCTACATACCTGCTGTTCGAAACCCCAGAATAAGACCAAATTTGCAAGGAGAGGCGACGGGACTAGCAAATGAGCTTCGTCATGCGGACCCTGAAGACCCAAGAGTTAGAGAACTTACTTTTGAAGTCAACAGGCTAGTAGGCGGACATAAGCGTTAAAAGTGGCTAGACCATCAGAACCAATGCAACATTGGTACATGATTAAGGGCATTGTGGGCAACGGTTAAATTACTCTTGAATCCGAAGAAGAGGGATGATAGAATGGATGTTGTTTTCAACAACGTGACAGTAACTGATCCCAAGTGGTGCGCGTGTTATTATAACCGGAACTTTATAGAACACTACGAGAGTGTTAGGGCGAAGAGGAGTGTGCTACGCCGTATAAGAAAATCCCTGTCTGCCCCCACAATTTACGGCGGGCGATGTTGCAGACGTCACCCCATGTGGGAAATCATCCAAAGCGTGTGACCAACAATGGTAATGCTTAAACAACTGGATGAACCCGTAGTTGAGTATTTAACTAGTGTCCTCTACTTATAGTGAGTCACACATTTTGTACCAGAAGCCTGAAAAGATGGCAGGTTGGTCCCGCTACTGAAGCCTGCAAAGATGCCAGCAGAGGTAAATCGTACAGGCCGATTTCACTCTTGTCGCCAGAAGCAAAGTTTCTAGATGTGGTACTCCTCCCCACGATGAGAATCTGCTTTCCAGTGGCCCAACTTTGCTGAAACTTTGCTAACCACTTACAATGCAATAGGCCGATTTGGCGCTGCATAGCTTACCACAGACCGATCTATTGTTGGTATGCAAATGTTAGAGCTACGCAGAATGCCGCCCTGAGGACTGCAACAGGGTGCACACTTATGACACCAGTGGACCATCTTCATGACGAGACGAAGGTTTCCACTGATGCACCGGATGTTGTCGAGCAATACCTGCTTGGGTGTTATCACTCTGAGTAACCCGGTCACTATTTAAGGACAAGCTTCGCCAACCCATGTACGTCAGGAGAGACCTTCATGATCTAGATACAGATCCAAAGGTATAAGGTCAATTGAAGCCTTGCAATCACGCTACAGGTCGAAATTTTGATTGGACCGTCACAATTTTTTATCGATGTGGAATGGTTGGATATCTCTGCTTCTATTATAAGTATTCCGTATGCCCGTCGAAAGAAATTTGTATTGGAACGTAACGAATTTGTTATGGAGTTGGTGGTCGCAGGGAGGAAGAATCCTGTTCAGGTTGGTGATAGTCGGATAATATCTATGTGTCAGCATATCAAAACTTCCATACATTTTGTAACGCAAGATTATTCTCAACCAAACAAGGCAATAAACCATCCACGAAAATAAATTATTTTTAGGTTTTGAAAATAAATAAAGTAAACATGATATTTGTTTACTTTTTATTTACTTTAGCTTTTCTCACACAAGTTTCTTCTTTAAGAAATATGAAACGTGTGTCTATTTCATGCCAACAAAACAAATTAGAAAAATAAAAATTGTAAACTAGTCGACAATAGTCGACAACGGTAACAAATTTCACAAATACCACAGGTAATTTAAAACCGTCATGTTAATGTTCTTTGCTTTGGGCCATTATATTTGGAATAGCATAACGGAGCACAAAAAACTCGAGGAACATGATTCACATACCAACACTGGTTATTTTTCCTGGTATTATTCCTGGCAAACATTACTTCTCCATGATGGGGGGGTATACATTTAAGCAGCAAGGAGAACCTAGAAACGCATTCCGTCACCAATGTGTTTGAATGTGTATGTGTAATATATATTTTTTTGTTGAGTCTACATCCTGCTTGTAAGTAACACCGTTTGCAATGATGTGAATGTAAATAAAGTATGACACGCCAGTTAAACTGTAAGCACATATTGTCACTTAAGTAAAATGCAAAGATTTTTTGTCAACTTTTAAGATTCGCATAGCAACGCGCGTAACCATCAGCATTGTCATCAGCGTTTGTGTTATTGTGTAATGTTGTTTTTTTTGTGCAGGCAGTCATGGATGGCTAAAGTCCTTGCTGCTTATTTGGCACGTTTGTCTGTATCCAACAACAACAAAAAATCAGCATTTCAGGACATCATACACATAACCAGATAGATGTACGTACCTACGTACGTAGCAAGCTTGTTGGTGGTATGTGACATGCCTTGTTCGCTCTGAGATATTTGGTCTATGTACACATAACGTTACTGCGGTAACTATGTTTGTAAATAAAGTCCCCCCTCGAGACCTTAGGCCTCTGTATGTAGTTTACATGTTTATTTTGTAAATTTTCGTCGGTATCACTTTGCTCAACAAACATCGTTTGGCATTTCCAACAAACGTAAACACACACATGACAGAAACAGAAATTATTTATGCGCTCTAGTTTTCTTCAAATTGAAAACTCTTAGATTTGAAGGTGTTAAGATAAGTAATACTAAATTTTAATGGATATTGTGAGATTTTTGTACCATTTGTTGGTGGTGTCGTTGATTAAAAGCTATAAAATCAACTTTTGGAGTTTATGCCATCTTTGTTATGGAAGTTACAACTTTGCCCGAACTTCATGTAACACCGTAAAATATTCTTTTTAGCCAGCCCTTTTGTTCTGTGCAGGAATATTTTATAGATACAACTGCGACTGAATATCAAATTTTAACCATTTTGGTTGAAAAAGTACTAAAAACCAATAAAAGATCGTTAATTTGCGCAGAGTGCATACATTTTGTGTCCGCAACCGGTTTCAGTGTCATCATGAAAATCTACATCGATATATATCTATTTCAAGGAGATCAATCAAGAACCGTGGTTGTAGCAGCACACACTATTTCTTAAGATAAAATAAATGTAGCTCACATTTCAGTGAAGTTTTTAAGTCTTTGTTTCAGCAAAAACGAAGATATTGTACTAGTTTTTCCCTACACCACTATGTGTTTTGGTAAAAAATCATGTAACACCGCGAAATATTCGTCGGAGACCCCAATGTGGTATACCAATCTTCATATCTCGACGAGATAAAGCGATTTTGGGATGAGTGTCAGTCCGTCCGTCTATTATAAATTGTAATCAAACTCCAGGCCGCACTTATGGATCGATCGTCACGAAATTTTGTATGAAGGTCGGGTTCAGACCAGAATAGATCCCTATTTTTATTAGTGATGATCGTGAAATATTTAGCGGGTGAAATGGACCACAAACAAAATTTTTAAGCGATTTTGTAGCTACTCTGTAGGTCGCAATAATAGTCCGATCGCCGCGAAATTTTCAATAAGGTAAGAGTATACGGCAAAGAAGAAGATTGCTATGGTGATCAGATAATAATTAGATGGTTAAATGGACCACAACTTTTGTGTGAAAGCAGTGAACATTTTTAATATACATCTTATATCCTTATTCCCTTAAGACACATTCCGCCTCTGTAAATAATATTTGGAAGGCCAACTCTTGACCTTTCCATTGATGCCAATTATGTTGATTTACGTGGTCAGACAACAGAGCTACAGCCTAATATATCCAGTTATTTGTTTGAAGTGTTGTCATTAGCACGCAAGAGGTCGCAATTATAGCTCAATAGTCACGGGATTTTGTCTACAATTGGTGAAGATGATCTGATATTATTTAGCGGGTGAAATGAGCCATTACTTTTGTATAAAAATAAAAAATTTTAATTTTTTTGAAATTTTGCCTTTTTACGGCGAAGATCATTAAAAAAATGATCTTCGCCCTAAAAAGGCAAAATTTCAAAAAAAATAAAAAACAGGCTGAGCCCGGCTGGGATTTGAACCCACGTCCTTGAAAAACATATCAAAAAATGTTGTCATGGCGTGTTAGCGTTCAAAGCCAACTCATAACTTCAAAGTCAGCGCAAAGAGCGTTTGTCATGAAGAAAATACATTTCTGTGGCCAAGTATCCGCGTTAATTTACAAAAACTCATTTGCATTTGAAAAACGATAAGTTCTAGGACAGAGAAGCCATTACATAGTCGATACGTCCGAAGGTTTGCTTTACCACCAATGAAACCAGGTAACGTAATTTGGTGACTATGTGGGTTCGAGTCCTTGGCTTTCCTTTTTCACTTGCAAATAATTTCAGATCATCAAGCTTAACTCTAAACGAGAAAATTAACAAAAATTTTAATTTTGGTCCATATTTTAAATCCTTGAATCTATGTTGGTTATTCCTCCGCCTTCATCATTCGACTTAATTCTCCAGGCTACCCAAATTCTTGACGGCTTCTTCTTCCGCGCTCGTCTTCCGTGGCTGTTATTGCGCGCTGACTCCTTGTCCATCTTAGTGTGTCGTTTCAACTTTTCAACAGAATATGATCTGCTCACCTCTAATCTCGGTGTAATTTCCTTTTCGGCAGTTTGTATTTGTTGTTTGGGGAAATGCCGGTTTACCTGATTTTTTTCTAGGCTTTGTTCACGGTTGCTTGAATTCGTTGGTGCGTTGTCATCGGAAGAAGAATCGAATTCAGCTATAATTTTCATATTAGTGCCATTGTCCGTATGATATTGGTGGACATGATATTGGTGTCTTGGTTTGTAGTTCTCCATTACTGAAATCTGATTCTTTGAATGTGTTGGTGTTCTTAGAGGAATTATCTTCTTGTTTCTTCTCACTTGTTTCTGCTGCCGCTGATCCATGTTGCCGATGATTACTATTCAGATGACTGTGGTGACTATTTGAAGGTGACTGGTGCTGTTGGGTGCCTTGATACTCACAGTGTTGTCATGTTTGCTGTCGAATGGGTTGTTTAGATGTTGTTGCACCATTGTTGGGCTGTTGTTCGTAGAATTCATATTCATATTAAGTGTGGATTTCTCGCTCTCTGATGACATTCTTTGTATTTCGTTTGTTGACGACTCCTGCCCTTTTTCTCCCACCATGCAACTTTCGGTGTTTTTTTCTTTAGATTGATTATTGCCCATGGAAGATGTTTCAGCTGCTGGTGACCAGGAGCATCTTTGTTTGCTGCTGTATCCATAACTAAACGATTTAGTTGTATTTTCCTTCGATTTAATTGAAAAATCAAATTTAGGACGATATTTTTCCTAATTTTGATCTGCTCTAGGACGATATTTATGTCCGCCCGCTCCCACTCTTCCTTCAAAAAATAATCTTCTCCTCCTTTAAGTGCAATTTTGGTATATATGTCCTCGAGTCTTCACATCTGGTTATCCAACTTAATGAATAACTCTCTCAAAAGGTGTTCTCTTTCCACGTATTTTCCTTTCGCTATTGTCTTCCTTATGAAGATTAAATTCACTTTTCAGGCTCCTCAATTCTACTGCCTGCTTTCTATATATCTATTTACGGCCTTGCATTTTGACAAGCTTGTTGCGTCGATGGTTTTAAAAATAATTAATTATTATACGCTCGACTTCTGTCGTAGTTTTTTTCTTCTTATTCCTCGTCTTCTCTCGTCGTACTCTTTAATCCTCTCGTCTTCGTGTTACGAATAATGCGAACGCATTTTTCCCGCGGCCGTTGTAAATCCGTTTTTGGATTTGTTGTAGAGTAATGCCCTTCTTGTTTTGTTCCCCGTTCGTATTCCATCGTAGGTCCTTCGTTCTCCGTTCTCCTTCGTAAATCTTGCCGTCTTCGTCGTATCGCCTCCTTCTTCGTCGTATCGCCTCCTTCTTCGTCGTATCGCCTCCTTCTTCGTCGTACTACTTCTTTATTCGTATCGTTCTCCTTCGCTTCTCGTAATTTCGCTTCGTCGCAGAATCTTTGTTCTTCTTCGTTTTTCGTATATTTTCGCTTCTTCGTTTTGTTCTCGTCACCTGTTCTTCTTCTTCTTCGTTCTTCCTCTCGCAATCTGTTCGTCTTCTTCGTTTATCTTCTCGTCACCCGCTCTACTTCTTCGTTTTTCTTCTCGTCATCCGTTTGTCTTCGGTACTCGTTCGTTTCCGCCGCCGGTCTCCCTTTCTATCTTCAAAGGGAAGGCTCGAAGGACCAAATGAACAATACTACGTCGTATGGGATGCTCGATGCTTCCAACAGACCGCCGCAGCTAGTCTGTATATTGATAAATAAAATTAAGCAGTCGGTCTGCTTTAGTTGAGTGGTTGTAAGGCACTGATTTATTCAAAATATTTACAACTTACTTGCTAGTTTACAAAAATATTTCTTAACCTAAGTAAAATCTAGCGACTCTTATCTTCTATTCAATAAGTAATAGAAACTGGTGCTAGATTGCTGCGACCTTTCATAAGTGCAACAAATAATGCACACACAATGACTAGCGATAACAGCTACCGCTGCCTGTGGAATCTTTACCGCTCGTCATAACTAGACATCGGATTTTGCATATTTGCATATTTTTTATTAATAAAGATACGAAAATTCTGATTGGACCAAAATTCGTTTTGAAAAAAACTGAATGATCATATTTTTTATTTTTTGCATATTTTGCATATGCACAAAATATGCAAAATATGCAAAAAGTATGCAAAATATGCAACTAATTTTTTTGACGAAAATCGTCAAATTAAATTTGGAAAGTCATCAAAAAGTGTTCTAAATTAAGTTTATTGTCGTTAAACGTCGATTTCTTAGCAGATTATTATGTTATTAATTATTATTCCGCCACAGCAATAAATCTGGACTAAAAGACTTAGAAAATTTCCTATAACCCAGCCTTCTTATTACAACATAATTTGTTCAAAAACTCAATCAGAAATGTCAAAACGAACGTATCCAAACATATTGATAGTTTCTGCTCGGCCAAAATTGTCTGACAGAATAACAAATGAGCTAGAAATTAAGACTACATAAAATCTTTCATATTTTACTAAAAACATACAGCATATAAAAACATATACAGGGCAATCAAGAATATTTCCCTCTGAATTTTCCGCACTGAAAATAATTTTAGAAAGTGAAATTCTTTTAAAATCAATATTTGTTAAAAGTTGACAATACTAGATTCGCTTCATTATGGCATATTCTAGTCGAATCGACAAAAATATTCCCTTTTTGGGCATAAATATGGAAATAAAAAATTGTGAAATTGGGGAAGGGAAACAAATTCCGCACGGAATTTTTATTCCTGATTGCACTGATAACTGATAAACGGAAACGAAATAGACCCACAGTTCCTTTTGATGATCTGCATAGATTCGCACTTATCCATCTGGCCATGTATTTTTGAAAACAAAGTACTGGTCACATTTATACACCAATTCGTATAAAAATTGGAAATTTTTTGGCCCTAGCGCGATGCCTGTTTATTTTGGTAAGAATCGATTCAGATTTGGATATTGCCCACATATATACAATATAATCCCGATAATCCCTACACCACAGGTTTCGGCGGTGTCCGAATTATCAAATTGTCCGGATTAACGAATATTAAAGAAAATAAATTATTTTCTATGATTAAATCACTCGTGGTAGTTATATAATAATACTTTTTTAAATTCTTATTTCTAATACCGAACTTTTAAGTGAAATAAAGAAGTAAAAAGTGCTCTACGTGTAAAAAATAGTGAGATTTTTCTACACGACAATCCGGAAATATTTATTGGCATTGGCCGTATTTGTTCCTTTCCTTACTTTTTACCAATTTACCATGCAACAAGACTCAATTTTCCCAAATTACAGAAAAAGCCAATCAGATTGTGAAAGTAGAGCTAGAAATATGACGGTTTTAAAGTTTACATCAGGATGTAAGCAAAACACGGGACAAATCTTTGCCTTTTGGGTGTATAGTGCCTTTGGCAACTTTAATGACAATATTGCGGCGAATATTTTTCTTAATATATTTATTTATATCCTAGACAACAAGACTAATGTGTTATATCCTTGTACTCGCTAATTTCTACTTAATGTTGCTGAAACAATTTCTGCAACAACTTCTCCTTTAAACAACTGTCAAAATTCGAAGCATTTTTAATAATTAGTACAAATTATTGAGTACACAGTCAGGTATAAGTTAATTTAATTTAATTGTATATACAAAAGGGTTATGACTTTTCGACTGATGTATCAAAATTGTTTACCTGTAGCAGGAATGAATAAACTTTATTTTTTAGCATTCCAAATGCTTTTTAGCAGAAATATGGGAGTGGTTTTGCCATTTTAAAGATAACTCGAAGGTTTTTGACTTATTTTACCACTACCACGCTATTGGGTGGTTTTTCTGAGTGGTCATTTTGCAGTAATCATTGCGTGTTCTTAATTTTGCTTATTTTTCATCGTGGATGGGTATAACAAGAATGCATTACTTTTCGCCGAGAAGTGAACATTTCCCAATTCTGCATTAGGCGGTTGTATGCGTACAATATACATATAAAATTATGTATTTTTAGTGCATTAAAATAACAAATAACCTTTTTGACCACAACGAACAAAAATTGCCAATACTGCAATGTTTGCATATACTGAATAATGGACTAAACACTATAAAATATATTCAAATCTAATATGTGGATATTCAAAACGTATACTTCTAATTATAGTTATATTCCAGAACCTGGAATCGTAAATGGTACTCTAGTACATTTTCCCATATTGTGCTACAAAACGAACCCTTTTTCCAAAAACTAGAAAAAAAATCCGCTTTTATCTAAACAAAAATTGCGATGACTAATTGTAGCTCCTTTGTTTTTCTGCTAGACAATTTTGGCCGAGTAGAAAGTATCACCATATTTGGACACGTTGATTTTGACATTTCTGATTGAGTTTTTGAAATCTTTCCATTACCTAAATTTTTATAGGAAGCAACTTATGTTGTAATAGGAATGCTGGGTTATTTGACATTTTCTCACCTTGCGAAAACTGATTTAAGTCTTTTTAGTCCAGATTTATTGCTGCGGCGGAATATCTGGAGAGTCTCAATAACATAATAATCTGCAAAAAACTATGTTAAACGGCAAAAAACGCTTTTTTTGATGATTTTCCAAATTTAATTGACGATTTTCGACAAAAAACCATGCAAGTGGTTTAGCATATTTTGCATATTTTTTTTTGCATGTTTTTGATATGACCCCAAATATCGAAAAATTGACCCCCAAAACGCCTAGATCCAAAATTTGAGTCCAAGCGGATAAGAAATAAAAAACATGCTAAAATCCGATGTCTAGTCATAACATAATTTATATAAAATATTTATTTACTTAGGCTGCTGGAAATTCGGATGGAAGATTTATTTTTACTTTTCTTTTTTTTTTTTTCAGGCGCCTCGACTTGAGCCGAAAGTATGTATGTTAGGCCGGGGCGATTTGTATGGAATGAAAAAAATGTTATCGGGCGCCTGGAGATTCTGATTTTTGGGATTGTACTGAGCAAAAAAGTCAACCATATGTCTACGGTGAAAATCGAGCCCCCGGATTTTGACTTGAAGTTTTTTTTCAAGGATTTTTGGATATTTTGGCATATAACAACCAAACCACTGCGATCTTCGATCCAACACAAAGACAACAATTGTAGCCAAGACAATAATAAAGAACTCTCTAGTACATCGCAAAAGCATTGGAACGCTCCTACAGGTAGTTATGGCCTCGAGAAGGTGCACATTTTTCGGAAAATATCGATAAACGACACTGTGCTACAAAATGGAACTCAAACTCAGTGGGTGGAAAATTTCTTTTGGAGATGAAAGCCCTTGGTGAGTGTACTGAGAACCCAAAAGGAAATTTTCACCATAGGTCAAGTTTCCGAGATATCGCGTGATTAATGGTTCAATTTTGGCCCCTTAATTTGTGATCAAATAGCTTTATATCTCTCTAAAGCGTTATTGTAGCTTCATTTTGACATTACATGTCTTCAGTCAAATCGAATGGTGAATCTTTTTGTAGAATATGTCATCCCTCTAACTCAATTCCTTTCATGTCCTTTTCGTCCTTTATTTTTTGAACCGTAGTAAAAGTACCACAAGGCAAGATTTTACAGCATCCAAATATTCTACAAAAATGTTGTTCAGAAGATTTTAGGTACGGTTCTCATTGATGACCAATCGATATTTCCCAGTTTACATGGTTCATTTTGACATTTTACCGGTTTTTGTTCAGAAAACTATGTTTTGTTTTTATGTATATTCGTTATTAGTCTGTGGTGCTTCTGAAATACTTACCATAAATAGCTCTTGTAATGACGAACACGTTAATAACAAATTTTATTGGAGGACAGATCCGGTTATCTAAATTTTTGAACCGGATATTCTGATATTAAAACCGATTTTGGAACCGGTTTTAAGTAACCGATTAACCGAATATGTATATCATTAGAGAAAGCTAATAAAATGGTCAATCAAATGACAGCAAGTAGCTGATTACAACTTTGTTGGTTACGAAGCTAGAACAAAAAAACTGCGTTCTTAAACCGATTTTGATGTAAAATATCACTGGGTTCTTTTTGGCGATGAAAGTCGATTAAGATAATATTATAAATCTGGAAAGGCAGTTATGTCATAGGTCAAACTTCTGAGTTATGTGTTATGTTGTTTTTTTATCATGCACTTAAAGTTCATCAAGAATGAATTAATTTCGCCATAACTCAGAAGTTTGAACCACTTCAATAACTGTCCTTATCATTTTCATTTTTCCATAGCGCAAAATTATAAAATGTTCTGTTTCTTATTTTCCTACATTTTATCCAAAACTATAATGTTTTTTGTTTTGTTCAATAATTATTTTCGTAACCAACAAAGTTGTAATCAGCTACTTGCTGTCATTTGATTGACCATTTTATTAGCTTTCTAATGATATACATATACGGTTAATCGGTTACTTAAAACCGGTTCCAAAATCGGTTTTAATATCAGAATATCCGGTTCAAAAATTTAGATAACCGGATCTGTCCTCCAATAAAATTTGTTATTAACGTGTTCGTCATTACAAGAGCTATTTATGGTAAGTATTTCAGAAGCACCACAGACCAATAACGAATATACATAAAAACAAAACATAGTTTTCTGAACAAAAACCGGTAAAATGTCAAAATGAACCATGAAAACTGGGAAATATCGATTGGTCATCAATGAGAACCGTACCTAAAATCTTCTGAACAACATTTTTGTAGAATATTTGGATGCTGTAAAATCTCGCCTTGTGGTACTTTTACTACGGTTAAAAAATAAAGGACGAAAAGGACATGAAAGGAATTGAGTTAGAGGGATGACATATTCTACAAAAAGATTCACCATTCGATTTGACTGAAGACATGTAATGTCAAAATGAAGCTACAATAACGCTTTAGAGAGATATAAAGCTATTTGATCACAAATTAAGGGGCCAAAATTGAACCATTAATCACGCGATATCTCGGAAACTTGACCTATGGTGAAAATTTCCTTTTGGGTTCTCAGTACACTCACCAAGGGCTTTCATCTCCAAAAGAAATTTTCGACCCACTGACTTTGAGTTCCATTTTGTAGCACAGTGTCGTTTATCGATATTTTCCGAAAAATGTGCACCTTCTCGAGGCCATAACTACCTGAAGGAGCGTTCCAATGCTTTTGCGATGTACTAGAGAGTTCTTTATTATTGTCTTGGCTACAATTGTTGTCTTTGTGTTGGATCGAAAATCTCAGTGGTTTGGTTGTTATATGCCAAAATATCCAAAAATCCTTGAAAAAAAACTTCAAGTCAAAATCCGGGGGCTCGATTTTCACCGTAGACATATGGTCTAGTTGACTTTTTTGCTTAGTACAATCCCAAAAATCAAAACCTCCAGGCGCCCGTGATGGTGTTCAAATCGCCCCACTCTAATGTATGTACAAAAGTAAAAAGTATATCTCTGCCTGCAAAGTCGTCTGATTTTTTTTATTTTGTCAATTTAGTTTATTGAATTAGGGAATTATGTTGAAGTCAGTGGCACCTAAGGCTATTGTAATAATATTCTATGTAGCCTGCTCTGGCTGCAAAAAAGCTTTTATTTGAGACTAAATTTATTTTTTTTTTCTTACAATGTACTACTGTTCATTGTGTTTATTCGATGATTTCCGCATTAGTAAAGAATCTTTGCAATGTACATTGACGGATATTTAAACTTATTTTATATCTGTAGTTGTTCATAAAGACCACGAAGAAACGTCTTAAATTTTCCGACATTATCGTCAAATATATGTAAATATACATACTTTGATAACCGTTCTTCCATAAATCTTTCAGTACTTGTGAAAATTTGCGTTGTATTTGTTTTTATACTTTTGCGGAAATTACGTTCATGTGGTTACGATAATTAAAAGAACAAGTATATCTAATTTTCTTTCTTCTTCTTTGTTGCTAATTTTAAAAGTAAGAAGTTTGTAACTTTTCGTAACATTTGTACTTTCAAATTGCTTAGAAAACTCATATGCAATTATATGCATTCAATATAATAGGGAGGAACAAGTGTTTGACTATAATTATAAGAATTTTGAATATTACGGGAATATATATATCGCCTATTACAGAATTCTTATAATTATATCACAACAATGTTAACAACACGTGAATGCAAGATTCTGATGGAATAACCAAATGATCAAAGATATGAAAAAAGGCTTCGTAACCATTGAAAATATGTGTTTAGTCTGGCTTATGAGAAAAAAACATTCACCTAAGTATTCTAACTATAACTCTAAAAACACTGCACAATTATTCATAGTTCTTCTAGCATTCGTCTCAATTTGATCAATTTGAAATTGCCCCACATTTAAATAAAATCAATATTTCTTTCTCTCTACTCTATGATTGTTGTCCTAAGACAAGTGGTTGCTGTAAAGTATGTATAAGTAGTGGTATTAAAAGTAACACTAAAGCTTCCAACACATTGTGGTTAGAAAGTTTGTATTTCTAAACGGTTTTAACGCTACGTCTTCCCGATATATTCGTGGTCCTTATTGTTAATCCTTTGCAAATTCGAATTGCTATCCCGAACTGTTGAGTCAGTACCCTTGCACGCACATTTACACATGCACACAGAAACACACATATGTATGATTTCAAGGACTGAATACAAATTACAAATACGGTGGGGATATAAAGGCACAATCGCGCACTTTCAGTTGGCAATGGTAGTAACATCAAAAGCCAAAAACACCAAAAGAATTAACGTTGAAATTAGATTTGCTTAAAGACTGCAGCAAATGCAAACAAAAAGCAACAACTCAAGAATGTATTTTAATGGCATGATATTCCGGAGGGGTGTTGGGCAAGAAAATAATTAATTTATACTTTTCACAGTTTTGTAGAAATATTACTTTTGCTACGAAATTTATGTGATTTCTTAACCCAAAAGTATAGAGCCAGAGCAAACATAAAACTTTAGCTGTTAAAAATAAATCTCAACTTTGCTGACTTTTTGTTTTGGTTTTCGTTTACTTTTTTTGTTTCGTTTTTCAGCAATTCTCGTCAAGCCAAGGGCGCTTAAATGAATTTTTAAGTTAAACCATTTTAATTGTTGTGCTTTAGGCGAAACAGCCATGTGAATACTTTCAGCCAGTTGGTTAATTTCTGAAAGTTATTACAAGGAATTGAAATGGAATTCTCTTTGATCTTTTTCTCCTACAAGTAGGGTAGATTGCTTTTTTGACTAATTTGTTTACCTATGATTTCTTTAAATTGCTTTATTTTCATAGAAAGTGATTGGACCATAGAACTAGTCGGTCAATAACCGTATGAACACATTTAAATTACACTGTACAACAATTAAACTTACAAGAAACCTCGCACAGATTATGAAAGAGGACCGAAAAAAAAGAAGACACGTGTATCGGCGTGTTGAGAGTTTACGTCGGGAAGTAACATGAATAGGCGTGGCAATTTCCGCCCATTTGAAATATTCGCGGAAGTTCGACTCACGGCGGATCTGTCCTTCGGGGTTCATAATATACTCACCAAGGATTTTCTTCCCCAAGAGGAATTTTCCGTGCCCCAGACTGTCACCTCCATTTTGTTGCCCAGTCTTATCTAATCTAAAAAATGTGTTCAGCTAGGTGAAAGGTACCACTAACGGGGCTATATCAAAGAGTCAACCTATCTTTAAATTTTTTTGGCGGAAAAGTTTTATAGCTGCAGGGAACTTCAAGAGTCAAATTGAGGGTAGTTTCATCAAAACAATGTAGACACTCAAAAATGGACCAATGTTGACGAATTTTAGTTAAGAAATTTCATGACCAATGAAAATTCCCGAAAATCGGGAGGTACAGTTATATGGGGGGATATACCAAAACATGGACCTATATTGACGATTATTTTGGAATAGACAAAGTTTTAGCTAAAATTCTCAAAATACCGATCATTACAGCTAGTTCGGTTAAAAATTGCAGCTAAAATTCTCAAAATACCGAAAATCGGGATATACCGTTATATGGGGGCTATACCAAAACATGGACCTGTGTTGACGATTTTTGTTGGAGATGTTTTATGACCACTGAGAACTTTAAATGCCAAATTACAGCTATTTCGGTAAAAAAAACTGTAGCTAAAATTCTCAAAATACCGAAAATCGGGAGGTACCGTTATATGGGGGCTATACCAGAACATGGACCTATGTTGACGATGTTTGGTGGAGATGTTTCATGACCACTGAGAACCTCAAGTGGCAAATTACAGCTATTTCGGTTAAAAATTGTAGCTAAAATTCTCAAAAAAACCGAAAATCGGGAGGTACCGATATATGGGGGCTATACCAAAACATGGACCTATGTTTAAGATGTTTCGTAGAGATGCTTCGTGACCACTGAGAACCTCAAATGTCAAATTACAGCTAATTCGGTTAAAAATTGTAACTAAAATGCTGAAAATACCGAAAAGCGGGAGGTACGGTTATAAGGGGGCCATACCGAAACATGGACCTATGTTGACGATGTTTGGTGGAGATGTTTAATGACCACTGAGAACCTCAAATGTCAAATTGCAGATAGTTCGGTTACAAATTGTGGCTAAAAATCTCAAAATACCGAAAATCGGGAGGTACCGTTATATGGGAGCTATACCAAAACGTGGACCTATGTTGACGATGTTTGGTGGAGATATTTCACGGCCACTAAGAACCTCAAATGACAAATTACAGCTAGTTCGGTTAACATTTGTAACTAAAATTCTCAAAATACCGAAAATCGGGAGATACCGATATATGGGGGCTATACCAAAACATGGACCTATGTTGACGATGTTTCGTGGAGATGTTTCATGACCACTGAGAACCTCAAATGTCCAATTACAGATAGTTCGGTTACAAATTGTGGCTAAAATTCTCAAAATACCGAAAATCGGGAGGTACCGTTATATGGGGACTATACCAAAACATGGACCTATGCCCATATCCTTTGGGATATAAGTTTGTTGATCACTAGGAACCCTAAGTGCCAAATTATAGCTTATTCGGTCTGCAAATGTGGCGAAGAACGTCAAAATACCTCAAATCCGGAGGTACCGTTATATGGGGGCTATACCAAATAGTGGACCGATATAGCCCATCTTCGAACTTGACCTGCCTATGGAAAAAAGACCCTCGTGTGCAAAATTTCAGCACTCTATCTCAATTATTGCGGACGCTAGAGTGATTACAACAGACGGACAGACGGACATGGCTAAATCGTCTTAGAATTTTATCCTGATCAAGAATATATATACTTTATAGGGTCGCAAATGATTACTTCGATGTGTTACAAACGGAATGACAAACTTAATATACCCTCCATACTATGGTGGAGGGTATAAAAATAAATGAAATATGTATTTACAATATATATCAAGAAAATATATACATCAAATTTGCCAATATTTGTTTGTAATAAATTTGTTTTGTTCTTTTTTCGGGTTGATGCATGAAAGTAACATGAAACTTAGTTATAGACGAAAGTTGTTAAAAGAAGAAATATTCTACACAAAATTTCACTATAAGTCTCAGAATAAACTATATATCTAAGTAAAATACTTTGTTAAGAAAATAACGTTACAAAATTAGATATTATAGGTAGAAAATATTTGTTAAACTTTAAGAATCTTAATTGAAATTTATTCCATATTTAGTCAAAACAAGTAAGAAAAGTCTATAGTCGGACGGAGACGACCATGGGATACCCTATACCACTATCCCTGGACAATCGCTCTCCACGGAACTTCTTTTCAATGATTGTGAAAATTTAATTATCAAATATCCGAGATGTAATGTATAATACTTATGACCAAAACCAAAAAGTTATTTAGCATGACAAAGACATCTTTGTAGCAGGAATGGAAAATTTAGTTCACACAAACTAAAATGTAATGAAACACACTTATGTAGTACTACTACCTCCGTTGTTTAACCGCTACGTTATTGAAATTTTTACCAATTTCACACAAAATGTTCAGTCCATTTAACCCGCTAAATATTATCTGATCTTCTCGTTGGTTTGTACGCTTCTTCATCATAAACTCAAACTTTGTTTAAAATTTTGCGGGTTATTATTTTGACCTACAGAGCCGCTACAAAATTGGTTAAAATTTTGTTTCTGGTCCATTTCATCCCCTGAATATTTCACGATCATCAGCAAAAACTAATCATTTCTATTCTGACCCGAACCCAAGCTCCTTAAAAAATTCGTTACAATCGTTCCATAATTGCGTCCTTAAGCTTGTTTACAATTTTAATGGACGGACACACATCGCTAAATCGCTTTATCTCGTCGAGATATGAATTTTGGCATACCAAATAAGGGGTCTAGGACGAATATTTCGTGGCGTTACATAAACTTTTGGAGAGACAATATGTAGCATGGGATAAATTGTGGTTCTCTACACAGAACCCAATATATGTATATTAGGCAGTAGGCCCTTTATCTAGCAAACACTTTATTGCAATTTACATCAGAGGAAAGGTCAGTAGTTTTTTCCATATGTAGGCTACTTTGCGAAATATATATGTCCTCAAGGAATTAAAATATCGACCAAAAATAAAATTTTTATATTCTTCATACAAAATTAATGGTCCATTTCACCCGCTAAGGAATATCAGATCATCATTCAAAATTGTAGGCATCTTTTTCGACCTATACTCTTACCCGGTGCAAAATTTCGTGACTATTGATGTATAATTGCGACTTCTAACGAGTTTATTATTACACTACAAACAAATAACGGAATATATTAGGCTGTAACTCTATTATCTGATCATGCACACCAGCATAATTGGCATCAATTGAAAGGTCAAGCGTTCCACTTTCAAGTATATCTCACTTGACCAGAATGTCACTTCCAGGAATTAAGATAAAAGCTGTATATTAAAAATTTGCACAATTTTCACACAAAAGTTTTGGTCCATTTAACCCTCTAAATATTATCCGATCGCCATCTCAAATTGCAAGCTTCTCCTTTGGGATATACTCTTACCTTATTTAAAATTACGCGTTGATCGGACTATTATTGAGACATACAGAGCCGCTAGAAAATTGGATAACTATTATGTTTTTGGTCCATTTCACCCACTAAATAGTTCACGATCATCACCAATAAGAATAGGGATCTATTCTGATCTGAACCCGACCTCCATACAAAATTTCGTGACGATGGGTCCATAATTGCGGCCTGGAGCGTGTTTACAATTTATAATGGACAGACGGACGGACGGACTGACGGACGGACACACATCTCAAAATCGCTTTATCTCGTCGAGATATGAAGATTGGTATTCCACATTGGGGGTCTCCGACGAATATTTCGCGGTGTTACATGAATTTTTACCAAAACAAACTTATAATACCTTTTTCCACATTGTGGTATAGGGTATAAAAAAAATACTTCACTTTTTGGGGATTGTGTCAAGAGAAGAAATGTTCCAAATCAAATTTCATTATGAGTCTCTGAACAAAATAAATTAGTAGCTATAATATTTAACATCTCCAGAAGCTTTCGCTTTTCATATATTATTTAGGACCATATTATACCGTTTTTATTCACATTTTCGTTATCTGCGGTCACAAAATTTATTTATTGATGTTTTTTCATAATAAATTCTTTCAGAAGATTACATGTGCTCGATCCAAGCTGTTCTTGGAATATCTATGGTGAATATATATGGGGAAAATATTGACAACATAGATCGCACTTTGTAAAATTACGTATTTTAGTACTATAAACTAAAATAACGTCATCAGGATAAGTCAAAGTTTCCTGATATTATATGTGAAAATGCGGGGATAGTCTACGGCTATTCTCCAGTGATTATATCTATCCTAACCTATATACTACCAAAAATCTTTGATGTTGCGCGAAAAAATGTGTTTTTTTTCTGAAATGGAATATGACATAATTGACAATATTCGTGATATACACTTTCGTACGGGCAAAATGTGCCTCATCGAAATAATAGTTTTAGACCCCAAGTATGTTTGGACGAAATGTGTTTCAGACAACTTGGAGTCGATTGGGCAATGTCCGTCCGTCTGTCTGTCTGGCTGGAGCGCATGATAACTCTCGAACGGATCAACCGATTCGGTCCAAAATTTGGCTTTCGTAATATTTTGTTAAAACTTAGTTTAAGTTCACCCACAAAAGTTCGAAAAAGTTCGAAAAATTTGTGCGCACGATAACTCTTGAAGGGGGTAACCGATTTGGTCCATTCTTTGCCCATCGTGAAATGTGTACCAGACTTGGATAAGGTTTCAATATGGACTCAATCGGTCTACTCCTTCGGGTACCACCCACACACAATTTCGGTAAAGTTCAGTTTAGGGTCATCTCTCGAATCGCTTTGATTTTTGCTTTAGCATCTTGTATACACTGCCCCCTCATACTTCCTGAGAAAATAGCCTGAAAGTTGCAAAAAAAAAACCTTATGACATCGTGTGAGGTGGTTGGAGCGCAAGATAACTCTCGAACGGGTCTGCCGATTCGGTCCAAAATTTGGCCTTAGTAATATTTTGTCCAAACATAGTTTAAGTTCAAAGATAATCCATATCGGCCACACTTCTTCAGGTGCCTTCCCCACAAAAGTTCAAAAATGTTCGGTAAATTGTTCGTACGGTAACTCTTGAAGGGAGTGGCCGAATTGGTCCATACTTTACACATCCTAATATATATACCAGATATAGATCAGGTTCAAATATGGACTATATTTGTCCACTCTACCTCCCACACAAAATTTCGGATACGTTCACATTAAGACCTGATATGGAATCACTTTGATTTTTGTTGAAGCAACTTGCATTCGCTGCCTCAATTGCGATGGTAAATGTTATTTCAGGGGCAAGTCAATGCTTCTTGAGCAAACGGCCCGAAGGGTGTAAAAACCCCCTATGGTGCCATATGTAGTGTCTGGAGATACATTCATTTTAGTATGTCCTCAGCAAAAATTTTGATCTTTAAACCTAATCAACATTTTTGTCGGTTCAAACGCCCAAAATTTTTAAAACCCCCTAAATGCATGCGTTTTTTTGGAAATTTTTTTTTCAATATACACAGGCTGAGGGTTTTATTTTACTTGTTTTATTTTAGTTTTTACATTTAATACCCTCCAACATAAGATGAAAGGTACAGTGTCAGTCACATAATTAGCATACCCCACTACCATTTTTATACCCTCAGAATTTATGCTAATGAGGGTATACACACTTTCATACGGGCAAAATGTGCCTCATCGAAATAATGGTTATAGACCCCAAGTCTGTTTATACGAAATGTGTTTCAGACAGTTTGAAGTCGATTTAGCTATATCCGTCCATCTGCCCGACTGTCTGTCTGGCTGGTACGCACGATAACTCTCGAACGAAGGAACCGATGGTGTCCAATTTTTGTTGTAAAAATTTTAATTCACTGACCTCCATACGACGGTACAAGTTTCATCAGGGGCAAATCCTTACTTCATGAGAAAATAGCCTGAAAGGTGCATAAAACTCCTATGACACCGTGTGTAGTGATTGGAGCGCAAGATAACTTTCGAATGGATCTGCCGATTCGGTCGAAAATTTTGCTTCGTAATATTTTGTCCAAATTTAATTTAAGTTCGAAGATAAGCCATACCGGTCCACTCCTTCAGGTACCTCCCCCATAAAAGTTCAAAAATGTTCGGAAAAAATGTACGCACGATAACTCTTGAAGGGACTGACCGATTTGGTCATACTTTACACATCCTATTATATCAACAAGATATAGATCAGGTTCTAATATGCATTTGCTGCCTTTTCAGGGGCAAGTCTATACTTCTTGAGAAAACACCCCGAAAGGTGTAAAAAGCCCCTATGTCACCAAATGTAGTAGCTGGAGAGAACGATAATTCTCGAACTGATCAACCGAAGGACTATGTCGGTCCATTCTTTTAGGTACCTTCTCCGCAACACTTTCGAACTATAATCTTAATCCACAATTTTGTCGGCAAGTTCAAATGTCCAAAACGGGTCACAAAATTCTGAAAATACCCTAAATACATTCGATCTGTCCGAAGATGAAAGTTTCAATTCACATAGGCTAAGGGTATACCTCTGTCGGCAAAGCTGACTGGTACTTTTTTACTTGTTGATTTTTGTCGTTGGCAGCGTCCACGGTTCATCGTACGTAGCATCCAAATTTTGTTCCGATTTCGGTACGATTGGTATGCTGGGTTGGTAAAAGTGTACATGAAATAAATTTCAGAAATATTTATGAACATGAGACTTTACGTTCTACTTTTCTCAAAAAAAAAAAAAAATCGGCATTTCAAACAAAAATAAAAATTCCTTCATTAATATCATAAAAAGAAACGAATAAACTAAGTAAAAACAACATTTCATTGAAATGTAATATTCGTCGAACAAAATATATATAATCTCCAACTGAGATTTAAATTAGAAATACAAAACAACAAATATTCTTCATAATTTCTAGAAGCAATTTTTAAGAATTTCTACTATCTCAATCGTAGAAAACTATCGAAATATTCCCAGTTGGAAATTGAATCTGCTGGTCATCAACGAAAAAATTTCAAAATTGTCTTTATGCAGGATGGTGTCACTGAATTTGTCACTCTTGCATGAACGATGTGTGACATTCTGAACGACAATATCTTGCAATGTGTCATGCATACAGAAAAAATAGAACAAACAAAAAATAGATCATGAAATGACAGTTTTCTTCTCTTTTCGTGACTTTGAAATCAATATATGTGAAAGATATGGACTAGTCAGTCTCGTGTTTTAAAAATGTTGTTTAAGAAATTAAGTAAAAAAGTGTAAGTAACAAACAATTGGTAAGTTCCAATAATATAATATACAGTAATTAAAATTATTTCTTTTCTATAAATATCATACGATTTTTTTAAGGAGAAGTGCGTGGAGAAGAGAAAATATCCGGAAACTTCAATTAAAAATATATTAAATATATGATCTCTTTGTTCAATTTTTTACAGACTTTTCAATTTTTTTAATGGTAAAAATCGGAGAGGAGGAAATATTCTGCAGAAGCGCAGAGTGAAAAGTGTAAGTAAATGTTATGAGAAATTACTGATTTTTTTCTTTTATTTCAGATTAGAATCCATTTAGCGGTCATTGAGGACAAGGTGGGCGAAAATTAGATTAATACTGCCTTCAATGACTAAGTTCAAGACAAAGTTGTCTATGTATTCCTCAACTACAAATTACAAGTCAATGTCCATTGCATCGTCGTTGAAGACAACTTCGCTTACCTTGTCGTACACGAATTTTGCGACATTTGTGTTAAAATGACGTCAATGATCCCAAAGGCCTGTTGTCGAACCGTCTTCTATGGATTCGGGACTCCTTTGAAGACACATTGAAGACAATTTCCAACTGGGTTAGACTGTATATTATTGCAATATATGTACAATTTATATACATACATGTACAGTTGTATGTACTTTCGAATGCATAAAAGAAGAAATCACTTAGAGAGATTTTGTTTATTATTCCTTTTTCTTGAACAATATTTTGAGCCTTTAAACGATTTGCATTGCAATGAAGCAAAGTTTTAATTGAGATTCAGCCAAATGGAAATATTATGAACGTTTCCATCGATGATTTAAACGTAGTTGTTTTATTGTTTTTTTGTTTATATGTATGTACACATAGTTTTTTTGTGTTTTTGTAGCTGTTATCGAGGTATATAAGTTGTGTGCTATATACACGTTCGTTCAAGTACCTAATACAATCAGGACAGGTAGAACATATACAATATATACTCTCAAGCAAAAAAATACTGAATAAAATGTAAAATTATATATCAAATATAGACAACAAACGAATCAGACGAGGGGTTACACGACATCACAGTACAGAACCGCCCAATTTATCTAAAGGGGTCCACAATCTCGGGCATCACGGGCACTACCCTAAAGAATAAACTAACAATTTATCCAAACATGTGTTGGTTTATTATTTAGATTATTTTTGAAGGAGAAAAAGTTTTTAAGAGTTGAGGTCGGGAACTTATAAAGATCTATGGCGAGATCCGAAACTTTAGTCTTCCCTGCCTTAACCCGTGGCAGAGACGTGCGCAGGGGGTGGGGCACTGGGAGGCCTGGCCCCCCGAATTTGTTTGGTCGAATAAAATTTTCTCATAATTTTTTATGTTTGGAGATTTCTAATGAAAACTGAAAATTTTCTGAAGTTTCTGTACAGAAAATGTACGTCATTAACAAGTTCTGTAATAAATATTTGCAAATTGTTTGTTTCTATACTCTTTTTGAGAGAAACTTCCAATGAAATCTGAACAACTTCTTCATTTCATATCATTCCACTATCAAATACGAATTCAGCAACGAATGTGCTCCATGTTTGTTATGTCATATTCGAGCTACATAGAGGTCTCGAGGCTTTACACTCATCCTGTATCCAAAAAAAAAAAAAAAAAAATACGATTTCAGTGTCGTGGAAATGGAAGTGCATGAAAAATTTCTATTGGACAAAAGGTATAAAAAGTTCTTGGTGGACTATATATTGAAAGCCAATTAGAAATTTGTTTCACAACCTTCACAAAAATTGTGTTATTTGTTACTAAACAATAAGAGAAAATAATGAAGAAAAACAAGTAAGCAAATGATATAGTCGGTCGGGGCCGACCATGTGATACCCTACACCACTAACCCTGCAATTAGCCACTAGCATATCAAAATTCCTTTATTTAAAAAATAAACTTATTGTAAAAAAAAATAACTTTGTGGATTCTACCGTGTCCTAAGACTCCACTTGTAAAGAAGTTGTTCATGGCTTAAATACTCAGGAAATGTCGCCAACAAAAATTGTATGTTGCCTGGCCGGAAAAATTCATCATCAATAATGATAAAAAAAAACACTTGAATGACAGCTACATTGAGTACATTTTGCAAAAAGTGGCTAAGCGACCCCATGCTGCAATATATGTATGTATAAAAATCCAATTGGAAAATTAATACGCTGAGGCTCCACGTAATTTGCAATAATGCTAGAACTGGGAATTTCTCTGTCATGATAGAGACAATTTGTAGCATGGGAGGAAACTGTGGTTCTCTACAAAAAACCCACTATATATTAGGGAGTAGGCCCGTTATCTAGCAGACACATTTGCATCAGGGGAAGCGTCAGTAGCTCTTTTTTCATATGGATGCTACTTTACCGGTATACGATGGACACTAAATAGTCTTCTGGCCCAGACAAAACGCAGTGTCGCCAGGCATCATTTGAATTTGACAGTTTTTAACCTAAGCGTACTCAGGAGAGGTTGACATACGACCATGTGTTGTCATGGTAGAACAAAGAAGGTAAAGTAAATACTACAACAAATACAATTCAACAACCATAAAGGTATTTGTTTTTGTTTGTAACGTTACTGTCACCGGTACATGTAAACAAAACAAGGAAATGTCTATAAATGATTGGAATTTATAAAACTAATATTTGTATACCCTCCACCATAGTATGGAGGGTATAGTAAGTTTGTCATTCCGTTTGTAACACATCGAACTAATCACTTGCGACCCTATAAAGTATATATATTCTTGATCAGGATAAAATTCTAAGACAATCTAGCCATGTCCGCCTGTCCGTCTGTTGTAATCACTGTAGCGTCCCCAATAATTGAGATAGAGTGCTGAAATTTTGCACCCGAGGGTCTTTTTTCCATAGGCAGGTCAAGTTCGAAGATGGGCTATATCGGTCCACTCTTTGGTATAGCTCCCATATAACGGTACCTCCGGATTTAAGGTATTTTGACGTTCTTCGCCATATTTGCAGACTGAATTAGCTATAATTTGGCACTTAGGGTTCCTAATGACCAACAAATTTATATCTCAAAGGATATGGGCATAGGTCTATGTTTTGGTATAGTCCCCATATAACGGTACCTCCCGATTTTCGGTATTTAGAGAATTTTAGCTACGATTTTTAACCGAACTAGCTGTAATTTGCCTTTTGAGGTTCTCAGTGGTCATGAAATATCTCCACCAAACATCGTCAGCATAGGTCCATGTTTTGGTATAGCCCCCATATAACGGTACCTCCCGATTTTCGGTATTTTGAGAATTTTAGCCACAATTTGTAACCGAACTATCTGCAATTTGACATTTTAGATTCTCAGTGGTCATAAAACATCTCCACCAAACATCGTCAACATAGGTCCATGTTTTGGTATGGCCCCCTTATAACCGTACCTCCCGTTTTTCGGTATTTTGAGCATTTTAGTTACAATTTTTAACCGAACTATCTGTAATTTGACATTTGAGGTTCTCAGTGGTCATGAAACATCTCCACGAAAGATCGTCAACATAGGTCGATGTACCACATATCGGTACCTCCCGATTTTCGGTATTTTGAGAATTTTAGCAAAAATTTTAACCGAACTAGCTGTAATTTGCCATTTGAGGTTCTCAGTGGTCATGAAACATCTCCACGAAACATCGTCAACATAGGTCCATGTTTTGGTATAGCCCCCATATAACGGTACCTCCCGATTTTCGGTATTTTGAGAATTGTATCTACAGTTTTTAACCGAAATAGCTGTAATTTGACATTTGAAGTTCTCAGTGGTCATAAAACATCTCCAACGAAACATCGTCAACCTAGGTCCATGTTTTGGTATAGCCCCACAAATTTTCAAAAATTTTGACATGGATAATAACGGCAAGAGTGCATCGATCAAATTAAATCTGTGTATGTCTATAAAGGGCCATCCTATATACAGGATGTATCAGTGATATATCACTATGAAAATGTGGGTCGACCAAAATCGGCCGTTGTACCAGAAAAAAATTAAGCCGTGCGTGAACGGATAACTCAAGATCGCCATGTTATATACCGTGAGATAAAGGTATGCTTGGGCATTTCTTCTACCAACTAAGATTTCATATTGCATGAACACCTAGCCGCAAAAATGGATTTTTCTCGCTGGATCCAGCAAAATTGGTCAATCGCTAAAAAGGCTCTTGTGGATTTGTGCAAAAAAAACTGTGTATAAAAACAATCGCGGTGCTTCAAACGGCATTTATAAGATCGTCACTGATGGCGAATCTTGGATCTATGCTTAGGAGTCCGAAACAAAACAGGAATCGACCATTTGAGTCTTCGAAATCAAGGCAAATAGTCCCCTGTTTTTTCGGCAAAACTGACCGTGTGGCGACTATACGGCTTGAGAGTGTTACACTACTATTTGTTTGCCTAAAGTCTCCTGAGAAATTCGAAAAACAAACAAGAGAAATGGAATCACAATGCGAACTCTCACACATCTATTCAAACTAGCGTCTGTTTGACAGGTCAAAACGTGGAATTGATCGGTCATATGCCGTACATCCCCGACAAAGGATCCAATGACTCCATTGGATTGCTGCACATCAAGGAAAAAAGGCGTTGTAAACGATTTTCGTCGCCAGAAGATGCTGTAAAAGCGTTCAAAATTCATGTTTTAAAGGTGTCTCGCTCAAGTCACTGAAAACAACCCAACACATGGTCGCAGGTTAAACTGTCCTAAGTACGCTTAGGCCAAAAACTGTCAAATTTTCCACAAAAAAAATATCAAACGACGCCTTGCGACACTGCGAGTTGCCTAGGCCAGAAGGTATTTTAGTGTCCCTTGTATGCCCTTCAGGAATTAAAATATGGACCAAAATAAAATTTGTATATCTTTCATACAAAGTATTTGTCCATTTCACTACGAGTACAAACAAATAACTGCATATATTAGGCTGTAGCTCCGTTATCTGACCTCGTACATCAACATAATTGGCATCAATGGTAAGGCTGTGAGACATCAACGGAAACGTCCAAATATAACTCACGTGGGTGAAATGTGTCTTCCAGAAGTAAAGTTTTAATCTGTTTATTAAATTTTTTTCATTTAACCCTCTAAATATTATCTGATCATCATCTCAATTTTTAAGCTTCTTCTTTGTCATATCCTCTTACCTTATTTAAAACTTCGAGGTGATCGGACTATTATTGTGACCTACACAGACGCTACAAACTTGGATAAAAATTATGTTTTTGGTCAACTTCACCCGCTAAATATTTCACGATCATCATTCTTGTCTGAACCCGACCTCCATGTAAAATTTCATCACGATCGGTCCACAATTGCGGCCTGGAGTTTGACTACAATTTAAAATAGACACACGGACGGACGGACGGAGGAAAAACATCTCAAAATCGTTTTATCTCTTCGATATATGAAGATTGGTATACCACATTGGGGGTCTCCGACGAATATTTTGCGGTGTTACATGAATTTTTCCCAAAACAAACTTATAATACCCTTTCCACATAGTGGTGTAGGGTATAATAAGGCGTTATGTTCGGGTCGAACTATTCCCTCCAACACACTCAACTCCTATATAACTCAATTCGTTTTACTCGCGAACTGTGTTGAAGGGATTGTATTAGAACGTGGATATATTTTAACAACTCTCCAACTAAAAGGAATCACAAGATCTCTTTTACAGCTGATATTCAAAAATTAGTTTAAGGAAATACTGAAAATCTTGCGATAGCAGAAACAATGGCAATTCTCGGTGCTTTAAAAGTTCTGTGATGATTAAAAACTTACAAATACTGAAAACGAGTCGAAACATTCTTATGGCGACCATACCGAACGCAAGGTGCTCTTGAAGTAACTTTAAATGGAAGGTGCTTACACATGGGAAGTTTTTACGGATTCTGAAACTACAATGTTCATAGATGAGAAAAATAAAAAAACAAAAAAAAAATCGCTGGAGCGCTTTTTAAATAAATTGCGATTCAAGTTGACATTTTTAGGAGTTTAGGGTTTCACGATTTTGCTTGGTAACGGTAAGTCCTATCGAAATGGGACTAAAAAAATGTTGTTGCTATGAACATTCTCTGCAAGAAAAATAGAAGTTCAAATTGGGACAATGCACAGTGGATCCACCCATTGGCCAAAAATAAGAAATTAATGTCAAAATTTTGGTACAACATCTGGCAACTCTGACAGCTATGATATGGACCTTTTTAAACATATATTAGTTTTTGTTTCATTCGAACGCGAATTTCTTAATAATAGCTTCAAAAGTCGGAATATTTGACTAATATTTTTTATTGTGAGTACAACCTATGTTTTAAGTGCAAGTAAATATATTCGAAATATCGCGAAACTGATACGTATGGCAAAATATTATAGTGCATTTTGAAGGAGGAGGTAAAAGCTTAATTTTCATTAACAAATAGTGTTTTCGCGTGTTGTGGAATTCTAGTCAGCTGCATATTTTCTTAGTGTATTTTGTAATGCCAATTCGATCAAATACTTAAATTTGACCTAAGGTTTTAGTCATGATGCCCACCAGTGCCCACCTCGGGAATAATTTTCCAAAGTAGGTCATGGGTTTAAGATTATTCAGTATTAAAATCAGCTGCCATCTAGTGCCAGACTATAAATGGTGGGTCGCTGACTAAAGCTGTCCTAGAATAGTGTTTCTATGGATATATTAGCGTATAACTCTGCTATTTGACCACGTACGTTAACATAATTGGCATCAGTGGCAAGATGAAGAAATCTTCTTTCAAATGTGTCTTACGTTGGCGGTACATGCCTCCCAGGAAGAACGCTATAAGATCTATATTAAAAATATTACCAATTTCCAAACAAAAAATGTTGATTTTTTTAATCCGCTAAATAGGTTAAATTTTATGTTGTTTTGGAGATTATTTTCTTTCCCCAAGCCTAGATTTGCATTATAAGACAATCGGGACCTTTGTTCATGCAATTTTGTATTAACAGCTTAATACAATTCTTACCGTATACCCCTCCAGAGGGGAAAGGGCGGAGAATGTTACGCTCGTGGCTTCTTAAAACACTCTTCGCAGCAGCACAAAGCTGTAACCGGCGCATTGGCTTGATTTTTACATTATAAATATTTTTGGCCACTTTCTCCATACAAGTGGATCCACTGTGCAATGCACCGACTGTCTCCTTATAAAACAGTGCCATGACAATTTCCAGCTACAGCTACAACATTTTCTCAAGTCCCATTCCGATAGGACTTGTGGTTTCCACGAAAAATCCTGAAGACCTGAGAAAAAATCTGAATGCTTGATCTGAACTTCCATATCTCAGAAACGACAAAACCTACGAAAATATTATGCAAGTCAATCTTGTACAGAATTTCCACTGCTATAACATTTTCTTTAGTACAATTTCGATAAGACTTGCGGTTTCCGAGCAAACTCGTAGAAACCTAAAAAAATATAAAAATGTGAACTTTGGCCGCTATTTATTTGAAAATTCCTCCGACGATTCTTTCTTGTTTTTGGATTTTTCGCACCTAAGAACATTGCTGTTTCAAAATTCGCAAAAACTTCCCAAGTGTAAGCGGTTTTCACTTAAAGTTAGTTAAGGCGCACCATGTATGACATTGTTTTATAAGGTAGCAATACAGTCAATGCATTATCCCAATTAGAAATTTTATATCTCAATAACGGTAAAACCTATGAAATTATCGTAAAGGTCAATCCTGTAGAAAATTTTCATAGCTACTACATTTTCTTTGGTCCCATTTCAATACTTGCGGGTTCCAAGCAAAATCGCAAAAACATAAAAACCCCTAAAAATGTCAACTTGAATCGCGATATATTTAAAAATCGCTCCCGCGATTTTTTTTATTTTTCTCATCTATGAACATTGTTGTTTCAGAATCCGTAAAAACTTCCCAGGTGTAAGCACCTTCCATTTAAAGTTACTTCAAGAGCACCTTGCGTTCGGTATGGTCGCCATATGAATGTTTCGTCTCGTTTTCAGTATTCAAAATTTCATTGAAATTGAACATACGTAACAAAAACATGAAATCGACCGAAAATATATATTGGACCTATATTACTGTATGAATCGATCTCGATATAATTTGTCAAATTTATTTTTAGACCATTCATTGAAATTAAACATACATGGGAGCTTTATTCAAATCTGAACCGATTTCGATATAATTTGTCCCATTTATTTCTAGAACGAATTCCGTCACGCTTTCCAAATTTCAGTGAAATTGGACATATATAGTGTGTCCAAATGTGAACCGGTCAGGATTTAATTTGGCACATTTATTTTTGGAACAAATTCCGTCAGACATCCCAAATTTCAGCGACACATATAGCGTGTTTGATGCATCAAATACAGAAAATCGGCCCAAAAAATGTATATAGGAGCAATATCGAAATCAGAACCGATTTCGATATAATTTGGCACATTTATGTCTATACCAAATCCCGTTACGCATTCCAAATGTCCGCGAAATTGGACATATATAGTGAGTTTAGTGCATAAAATACAGGAAATCGGCCGAAAATATATACAGGTGCTATTTCCATATCTGAAACGATTTCGATAGAATTTGGCACATTTATTTCTAGTCCAAGTTCTGTAACACATTCCAAATTGCAGCGAAATTGGACATATATATATAGCGTACTTGGTGCATAAAATACAGGAAATCGGCCGAAAATATATATGGGAGCTATATTCAAATCTGAACCGATCTCGATATAATTTAGCGCTTTTATTTCTAGAAAAAAATATGTCAGACTCTCAAAATTTCAGCGAAATTGGACATATATGGCGTGTTTGGTGCATCAAATGTGGAAAATCGGCCGAAAATATATATTGAATCTATATTCAAATCTGAACCGATTTCGATATAATTTGGCACATTTATGTCTATACCAAATCCCGTTACGCATTCCAAATGTCAGCGAAGCTGGACATATATAGTGAGTTTAGTGCATAAAATACAGCAAATCGGCCGAACATATATACAGGTGCTATATTCAAATCTGAACCGATTTCGATATAATTCGGCACATTTATGTCTAGACCAAATTCGTTACACATTCTAAATTTCAGCGAAATTGGACATATATAGCGTGTTTGGTGCATCAAATACGGAAAATCGCCCGAAAATATGTATATATGGGAACTACATCCAAATCTGAACCGATTTCGATATAATTTTGCACATGTATTTCTAGACCAAGTTCAGTCACACGTTCCACATTTTATTGAATAGCGTGTTTGGTGCCTCAAATACATGAAATCGGCAAAAAATATATATAGGAGCTATATCCAAATCTGAACCGATTTCGATATAAGTTGGCACATATATTTCCAGGCCAATATCCATCACACATTCTAAATTTCAGTGAAATTGGACATATATAGTGAGTTTAGTGCATAAAATACAGGAAATCGGCCGAAAATATATACAGGTGCTATATCCATATCTGAAACGATTTCGATATAATTTGGCACATTTATTTCTAGTGCAAGTTCTGTAACACATTCCAAATTTCAGCGAAATTGGACATACATATATAGCGTGTTTGGTGCATAAAATAAGGAAATCGGCCGAAAATATATGTGTATGGGAGCTATATTATCTAATATATAAAAGACAATGTGTGTATGTTACTATGTTTGTATGTTTGTATGTTCCGAAAAGACTCAAAAACGGCTGAACAGATTTTCTTTAAAATTTTAGATAATGTACAGGGAACACCGGTGGTGAAAATAGGCTATATATTTTCTTGAATGGTCGTCGCGGAAGTGAAATATCGCGGTCATTCCAAATTATTCAAAAACGAAAAGACTCAAAAACGGCTGAATAGATTTTTTGGAAAATTTCCGATAATGTACTGGGAACACCGGTGGTGAAAATAGGCTATATATTTTCTTAAATGGTCGTCGCGGAAGTGAAATATCGCGGTCATCCTAAATTATTCAAAAATGTACTATTTCAGATAGTATAGCAAATTTTAGTAAGCGTGACTAAAAAACCGCTATAACACTGGCTTCTATGTGTGGGATAACGCGGTCAACGCCATATTTTGGAATACAGTAAAATCCCGATAACTTGAGATGTCACGATAAAGCAATTCCGAAAAATCGATTGGGAAATCTTATAAAATTTTGTATGTGAAGTTTTTAGGTCTGAGAATAGGTCGTAATCTATTTATTTAACCCGCTAAGTGTAGTGACCGGTGGTCCTCCCCACAATTTTTTAAGAAAACCGCGAAATTCAAGATACTTTTTAATATATTGTTTACAAATTGTTTGCAATGCTATGGTAATTACTGTCTTGACCCTGAATGGTCGTCGCGGAAGTGAAATATCGCGGTGATCCCAAAATTTTCAAAAATGTATTATTTCAATTAATTAGAACGTTCGTAAGCTGTTTTTATACGACTAAGAGTAGTGACCGGTGGTCCTCCCCTACAATGTTTTTAATAAAATCTGAAATCGCGGTCATCACAAAGTTTTCAAAAATGTATTATTTCAATTAATATACATAATTTTAGTAAGTGTGACACAAAAATGATATAAACACTAGCTTCAACAAGTGGAAGTGGCCGGAGGTAGTGACCGGAGGTTCTCCTTCAAAATTTAAAAAAAAAAAAATCTGAAGTCCATGATATTTTTGAACGTATTGTTTACAGATTGTTTGCAATACTACTGTAATTACCGTCTTGACCCTGAATGGTCTTCGCGGAAGTGAAATATCGCGGTCATCACAAAATGTTCAAACATTTATTATTTCAGATAATATACATAATTTTGCGTGCCTAAAAAATGCTATAAACGCTGAACACTAAACAGTAAGTTAGATAGCGCGATCAACTCCACATTTTGGAATACAGTAAAATCCCGATAACTTGAGATGTCACTATCCAGAGGTTAAATCCACCAATAATAGCGAAAATCAGGCGCCACCCTTCTATGGGAGCTATATCAAAACGAGGACGTATACTGAAAATTCTCTGCAAGACTGTTTACGACCCCCAAAAGTGACTATATCTCCAAACTATTGAAAATCGGGAGGTACTGCTTTATGGGAGCTATATCAAAACGAGAACCTATAACTGTTGAATACCGAGCCCAACTAAAAAGGCGTGTCTTTCGGTCGATACGAATATTTATGCTCTCCTCTTTAAATTACATTAAAACCAAATTTTAGCCATTTCGGTGTGATAAAGATGTTAAATCGTCAAAAATAGCGAAAATCAGCCGGTACCGTTCTATGGGAGCTATATCAAAACGTGGACCTATACTGACAATTCTCTGCAGTAATAATTACGACTCAACCAAGACCAACAATCCAATATATAGCAATGTTAATTGACGTGCACCGATCATTATATGTGGGTCACAAAGTGTTTTAAACTGTCAATTTATGGTGAAGGGTATAATAAAAGAGATTTTATATCTTAAATTTAGGGGATACCTGGATACATGGAATTTATGTCAAAAACATTGATTTATATTATGAAGTTTCTAGAGGGATGCCTAATTATGGCTGTATCAATGCTGGATAGATAACTAAAGTTTACACGGAGAACCCAAACAACGGGCCAGCAACGCGGACCGGGTCAGCTAGTATATATATATATAATTTTGCACGCATACAAAATCTCCTCCGGTTTTGATGCTATATCTCCAGATCAAGGCGAAATTTCAAAATATAATATAGCCTATTTTCGTTCCAGGCCATATAGCAATGTACCCTAAAAATTTCAGTAAGATCTGTTCAGCGGTTTTCGAGTCTGTAAGGCACAAACAAACAGATAAATAAATTTAAATTTTATATATATAGTTAAAATTTTATCCTAAACATTGTGAGCTTTCTCTATTAAATTTATATGGCAAAAACCAAAATTCCTTTACAATTCTATTTGAAAAAAATTAAAAAATTAAATTTTTGGTATCGAGGTTAAGGAAAAAATTCTGGTTTCAAATCTGTTCGCGTTCACAAAATTGGCCGATGCGCGCAGAAGTTATAGCGGTTTTTATACCCTCCATCATAGGACGGGGGTATATTAAGTTTGTAACTACGTTTGTAACTACTCGAAACAATCATTGTGGGGTCTACAAACTATATATATTCTTGATCAAGGTGCAATTCTACATCGATATAGCCATGTCCGTCCGTCTGTCTGTCTGTCCGTCTGTGGAAATCACTCTAGCGTCCGAATGGATTGACGTAGGTGGATGCAATTTTGGGAAAATCTATTATATGTACGTAGGAGTTTTGGTATTGAAAGCGGGCTATATAGGTCTACGCTTTCGTGTAGCCCCCATACAAAATGACGCGTGACGCGTCGTCGTTTTAAGGAATTTTTAAGATATTTGTCCCATTTTACCACCGAATTGGTTGTAATTTGGTATTTTGTATCTCCAGAAAATATTCCTACCAAAGTTGGTTTATATAGGTCCACGTTTTGATATAGTCCCCATATAACGCCTTATATAAAGTACGCGTCATTATACCCTACACCACTATGTGGAGAGGGTATTATAAGTTGGTTTTGGGCAAAAAGTTTGTAACGCATCGAAATAATGGTCGTAGACCCATACTTATATATACCAAAATGAATGTCTCGACGAGCTGAGTCGATCTGGCTATGTGTGTCCGTCCGTCAGTCCGTCCTTGTAATCACGCTACAGGTCGCAATTTTGATCGGATCGTCACGAAATTTTGGATGTTGATGGGGGTCCCGGAGGGGAAGAAGCCTCTTAATTTTGGTGATGGTCGGATAATATTTAGGGGTCGGAAAGGGCAAAAAACTTAGGTGGATAAAAAGACAACGTTTTTTTCCAAAGCGAATATCTCAGCTTCTGTATGGGGTATACAAAAGCAAAACCTGACAATGAAAGTAGAAAATATCACCTTTCTCATGATGTAAAGTAGGTGCTCGTAGGTGATCAAACAACGAAGATATCACAATAGTAGCAAATAAAACCCCACTTTTCATTTTTGCGATTTTCATTATATTGACGAATATCACAGCTTTGGTTGAAAATTTTCCAAAAGCAAAGCCTGACTATGAACGTAGAAGATCCCATCTGCAATGATGCAAACTAGGTCTACGTAGGTAACCAAATAACGGAGATATCGCAATAGTCGGTAATGCATCCCATTTCCGATTTTTTTGTAATCACGCCACAGGTCGCAATTTTGATCGGATCGTAACGAAGTTTTAGGGGGTCCCACAGAGGATGAAGCCTACTGATTTTAATGATGGTCGGATAATATTCAGGGGTCGGAATGGGCAAAAACTTATTTGGAGAAAAGGTCTACGTTTTATTTCAAAGCCAACACTCTGTTTCTTTATGAGGTATATCAAAAGCAAAACCCAAGGAAAGTAGAAAATATCACCTTTACAACGATGTAAAGTAGGTTGTTGTAGCTGCTCAAACAACAGAGATATCGGTATAGTCGGTAATGTATCGAATTTTCCGATTTGTTTGTAATCACGCTACAGGTCGCAATTTTGATCGGATCGTCACGAATTTTTTGGGTCCCACAGAGGAAGAAGCCCATTTAGTTTGGTGATGGTCGGATAATATTCAGGAGTCGGAATAAGCGAAAAGCTTATGTGGAGAAAAGTCACCGTTTTTTATACCCTCCACCATAGTATGGAAGGTATATTAAGTTTGTTTTTCCGTTTGTAACGCATTGAAATACTCATTTGCGACCCTATAAAGTATATATATTCTTGATCAGGGTAAAATTCTGAGTCGATCTGTGCACGTCCGTCCGTCCGTCCGTCCGTCTGTGGTAATCACTCTAGCATCCACAAAAATGGAGATAGGACGCTGAAATTTTGGGAAAATGTGTCTTTTGTTTGCAGGCAGGTCAAGTTCGATGATGGGCTATATCGGTCCACGTTTTGGTATAGCCCCCATATAACGATACCCCCCGATTTACGGTATTTTGACGTTTTTAGCTACATTTTCAGACCGATTTAGCTATAATTTGACATTTAGGGTTCTTAAGTGTCAAAAAACTTATATAAAAAAAGTTGTGGACATAGGTCCTCGTTTTGGTATAGCCCCCATATAACGGTACCCCCCGATTTACGGTATTTTGACGTTTTTAGCTACATTTTCAGACCGATTTAGCTATAATTTGACATTTAGGGTTCTTAAGTACCAATAAACTTATATAACAAAAGTTGTGCACATAGGTCCTCGTTTTGGTATAGCCCCCATATAACGGTACCCCCCGATTTACGGTATTTTGACGTTTTTAGCTACATTTTCAAACCGATTTAGCTATAATTTGACATTTAGGGTTCTTAAGTGTCAATAAACTTATATAACAAAAGTTGTGGACATAGGTCCACGTTTTGCTATAGCCCCCATATAACGGTACCCCCGATTTACGGTATTTTGCCGTTTTTAGCTACATTTTCAGACCTATTTAGCTTTAATTTGACATTTAGGGTTCTTAAATGTCAATAAACTTATATAACAAAACTTGTGGACATAGGTCCACGTTTTGGTATAGCCCCCATATAACGGTGCCCCCCGATTTACGGTATTTTGACGTTTTTAGCTACATTTTCAGGTCGATTAAGCTATAACTTGACATTTAGGGCTCTTAAGTGTAAATAGACTGATATAACAAATGTTGTGGACATAGGTCCACGTTTTGGTATAGCCCCATATAACGGTACCCCCGATTTATGGCATTTTGACGTTTTTAGTTACATTTACAGACCGATTTAGCTATAAATTGACATTTAGGGTTCTTAAATGTCAATAAACTTATATAACTAGTGGACATAGGTCCATGTTTTGGAATAGCGCCCATATGACGTTACCGCCTGATTTCAGGTATTTTTAAATTCACATTTCTAGACCGAATTAGCTATAATTTGATATTCAGTTTTCTTAGTGACCAAAAAACTTATATTCGAAATAATTATGAACGTAGGTCCATGTTTTGGTATAGCCCCATATAACGGTACCTCGGTATAACGGATTTCGGTATCCCCATATAACGGATTTTCGGTACTTTGAGAATTTTACCTACAAGTTTTAACCGAATTATCTGTAATTTGAACATTTGACATTTGAAATTCGCAGTGGTCACCACACCTCTCCACCAAAAATTGTCAAGAAAGGTCGATGTATTGATAAAGCTCCCATATAAAAGTACCTTCCGATTTTCAGTAATTTGATGATTTTAACTACAATATTATACCGAACTAGCAGTAATTTGACATTTGAAGTTCTTAGTGGTCACAACACCTCTCCATAAAAAATTGTCAACATAGGTCCATGTTCGGATATAGCTCCCATATAACGGTACCTCCCAATTTTCAGTAATTAGCAAGTTTAGCTAAAATGTTTAACCGAACTAACTGTAACCTTCAAATGGTTGTAGTGGTCACCACACATCTGCATCAACAATTTTCAACATAGCCCCAATATAACGATACTTCCCGATTTTCGGTACTTTGAGGATTTTACTTAAAATGTTTAACCGAACGTAGGTCCATGTTTTGGTATAGCCCCAAAACAAACCTCCCGATTTTCCGTACCTTAGCTTTATTTTTTGGACGAACTTTCTGTAATTTGAAATTTAAAAGCCAACAAAAATTCTGCAACGAAAATTGTTCATTTAAGTTAATATTTTCGTATAGCCCACATACCTCCGAACTAGCTGTTAATGACATTTGAAGTTCCCACGTTATGTACCGATTTTGGGTATTTTGAGGATTCTAGCTACAATTTTTAACCGAATTAGGAGTTATTTGACATTAAAGGCTCCCATCAAAAACTGTCAACATAGGTCCATGTTTTATTATAACCCCTTCATAACGGTACCTCCCAATTTCTAACCCACCAAAAATTGTCAACATACATAGTTAGATATAGGCACCATAAAAAAGGACCTCCCGAATGAAGCATTGTTTGTACATTATCTGACATTTTAACATACCCATTTAAAGTTGGGGACAGGAATGAAAACCAATTATTCCATTTTAGTTCAGAATATTTTATGGTGGAGGGTATGATAAGTTCAGCCCGGCCGAACTTAATGCTTTTTTACTTGTTTCTTATGCGAATATCTCCGCTTCTGGTTGGTCTATTCCAAAAGGAATACCCGTCAATGGAAGAAGAAAAGATCTCGTTTATATTGATGCAAAGTATGTTGGCGTAAGTGAGCAAACCGAGATATTGCAAAATTCAGTAATATACCCAATTTTTCCATTTTTTGTAATCACGCTACAAGTTGGAATTTTGACCGGATAGTGACGAAATTTTGGGGGTAGATGGGGGCCTCACAGATGAAGAAGCCTATTGATTTTGGTAATAGTCGGATAATATTTAGGGGTAGGAATGGGGAAAAACTCATTTGGAGACAAATTCAAAGTTTTATTCTTTGTGAATATATCGGAAGGGTATTCCAACGGCAAAGCCTGTCAATGGAAGAAGAAAATATTACCTTTACATTGGTGAAAAGCAGGTTGGCAAATGTGGTCAAACAAGGGAGATACCACAATAGTCGGTAATGCATCCAATTCTTCCATTTTTTGCAATCATGCTACAGGTCGTAATTTTGATCGGATGGTCACGAAATATTGGTTGCTTATGGGGGTCCCAGAGAGAAAGAGGCATATTAGTTTCGGTGGTAGTTGGATTATATTCCCTAAAATAAATGTTTACCAGTGGAAAGCTTATGCACATTAATCCACCGAAATGGCTGAAATTTGTGGTGGAGGGTATAAAAAGTTCGGCCCGACCGAACTTAACGCTTTTCCTACTTGATATTCTCTTATAAAGAAAAAATATTTTAAAATAATTAAATTATAATTATACTACCTCAGAGTCTTATAAACCTCTAACAAATAAATTAAAAATACCTTCAGAATCCAGACAACGCGTAAAAAAATATGAAAATAAAATTATAAACATTGGCTTTATAAATAGCATATTAAAGCAACAACAAAAGCGAAAATACTTATTATTAAAATATTATTACAATTATATTTGTTGGTTCGATAAGAAAAATTAAGAAAATAATATTTGGGAGTTCTCCAAATGTTACGCTAAAATCCCATACAATAATTAATGTATGCTGCTAAAATTTCATCAAGAAATATGGTTTACCATCGCGAAAGCTTAACTGCTTACTGTGATAACTTATAAGGATAGGAAATTAAGAGTAATATTGAAATTTCAATCATTCAATCGCGAGTTATATTAAGTCGGTTTATGCACATCCGATTTTGGATTCTGCGAATCAATCTCTTTCCATATCTATGCATATTTCGATGTTTCACTCAGCGGCCATTGTGTGCCGTCAGTTGCATCTCACAATGCCAAAAACCTTGATGTGGGTAAAAGTCGCGCAATCTGCATACGACTTTGATGCGCATCCGGTTTCATTAGCGCCCATCAAAACTACGTCAAATACACTTACTTCAAATAGATTCTTCAAGAACCTCGGATGTACCTTCACATTCTATTTTGGGTAAAAGATCCATATTACTCGCATATCTCTGTAATTTACGACACGCGTTTTCGTAAATGTTATATTATTTATTTATAATATTCGTAAATATTATATTTATTATTATTTTTAAAGAAAATGGCGGTTTAGTACGCGGATTTTTCAAAATATATTTTTGCTGATTTTCCCATTTCCAAGCTATCTTTATCCGGGGTTTAAGTGGATGGATTCGATCACGGAAGTACTCACTTAAAAAAGTTAAATTCACGCGGGGTTCAAAGGAAATTGAATGACACTTGTAAAAATAGGTTTAAAAAAAAAACAAGCATCAACTTTTTGCCTTTAGACTCCAATTACTAGGATGCTGTACGGAGCACACTAATGAGATATGCATTAAACGACGTAAAATCATGAGTTACATAATCCTATAGTGAGTTTCGAATATTACCTAGTTGCGCGTTCGGATTATTAAAAAAATTCAAAAAACCCCGAAATTCCGGCTACAAAATGTCAGCATCAATTTTAGGTGGATGCGGTGGATATATCGAAAAATCATACAATAGTTTCATGTTGCCCGTGGAGTATTCTGTGATTCTTTCTCGGGACATAGGTCTATAAAATGTAAGGTTAAGCCAGAAATCGGAAGGGATCATAAAAAACTTGTTGGCTTCAACCCATTTTTAACTATTTTTCTACATTGATGCCAACACAGCTTCCACGTAAATTCATTTTAATGGTCTACATTATGGGATTCCTCCTAAAACACTTCATTTTAAAGAATTTCAGTCATACTATATAGAATATGTTAACAGTTCGCGAATTCTGGGTGAAACTCAGATTCATCGATAGTAAAACATTTTTGGTTTTTACCATATACTTTGTGTCAATATATCATCTAAAATCAACTAACAAAAAATAGCTTCACGTAACTCTACACAAAATTATAATTTTTCATGATTTTTGGTCAAGTTGACCACTCTCCCCACCCTCGAAATGAAATCCTGTGTACATCCTTGCACCTTGGTGATCCAAAATATGCAATCGGATGAAAATACACATAACATCTATATCCAAATCTGAAGGATTTTTAATTTAATTAAGGAATTTATTTCTAGACCAAATTTTTTAAGATCAATAATATATAAATATATAGAAAATAATCGAAGTGGATGGAAATGTAATTTGATAGTGGACCTTTTTTTGAGTGTATTGGAAAAGAAATAGCATTTAAAAACAAATATAACAGCAACAACATCAAAATCATCATCAGCGTCAGCAAGCAATAGCAATAAGGGTTAAAAGCAACATAAAAGAAAAAGTTTTTCTTTTCTTTCTGATTTTTAAGTGCGCTGCTGCATTGCTGAAGGATACACATCGATTTCATAAGTACCCCAAACGATGCGAGAGAGAAAGGTAAAAAAAGAACACGAACCGAAACAACAAACAAACAAAAACCTGAGCTGAACTGAACTAAAAAAAGTGTTCATAGTAGAACAACACTGCTGTTGAAAAAGAGCTTTTTATAAACGAGGCATTAAATGCCTTTACAAACCAACCCTAGAGTGTTTCTCTATGTAGATTGCAATATGTTGATTGGTGTGATGCAAAATTAAAGTGTTGTATATAATGCTTTATATACAACCTATCACTAGATGCAGTATATAGGATACAGTACAAATCTGTATTGCTTTTGGATGCAATGAACTAATTTAAATTGAACATATTTTGCAGTAGGCAGGAAATCAACTTCAGAGCCAAAATGATCGAAAAATAAATATTATGTTAGTTTTTAATCCGATCAAATCTATTGTTTGTTTTTTGTTTAAAAAATCTTACAACGGTGTAAACACCATTCAGGTTGCATTTTTACCCTCCAGCTTGGGGGAGAATGAAAGTCAAACTATTGTTGAGTTGCGTACGTACATAAAATCTTTCGTACCACACATGCCTATGAAGTTCTACAATTTTAGCCGATGGCCAAGACCCAGTCCTAATATTTCGCTGCTGTAGTGAGGATGATACAGAAAATACGATGGATTGGGAAATGCGTCACAACAACACCTAAAGCACTGTATTATAGCTGCCATGACACAAAGCATGAGTTTGGTTGCGGATTTGTAGTTGGTCGAAGGTTAAAACATCTGGTCTCCAGTTTCACCTCAGTGAATGAAAGTCTCGCTTCAATTCGATTGAAAGCTAAATTCTTCAACATCAGCTTTATTTGCGCTCATGTTCCCACTGAAGACAAGGACGAACAGACCAAAGATATATTTTACGAGCGCTTAGAAGAAACTTATGACCGTTGCCCTGCCCATGACATTGAAATTATTCTAGGCGATTTTAATGCCAACATTTGAAAGGAGAATATCTTTGGCCCAACAGTCCGGAAATTTCAGTCTCCACAGCGAAACATCAGACAATGGTATGAGGCTGATAGACTTTGCAGCGGCAAAAAACATGGTAATTAGCAGCACCAGATTTAAGCATCTCGATATTCATAAGGGCGACTGAATGTCTTCAGATCAAAGAACAAGTAGTCAAATTTATCATGTTGTGATAGATGGACGACATTCATCGAGCGTGTTGGTTGTACGATCCTTCCGAGGAGCAACCATAGATTCGGACCACTACCTTGTTGCAGCAAAGGTACGTATTCGTCTAAACGTTGCAAATAAAGCATGAACAGATACAACACGGAAGTTGGACATCGATAGGCTGCAAACACAACAGATAGCCACAGCATATTCCACTCAACTAACCCAATTGCACAATATTGCCCACTCCATGCAAACAGCCGCAAAATCCATACTTGGATACCAGAGACCTCCACCAAGGAATCTATGGTATGACCAGGGTGTCGTGCTGCTACTGAAGATAAACATGCGGCATATAGGGCTACTTTACAACCAGTAGCAACGCGCAGCGCACGAGAGGAATATCGGGAGAAAAGGTGAGAGGAGAAATGTTTTTACCGCATTAAAAAGAGAGAAATGGAAAGGCGGGAGTGTGAAAGAATCGAGATGTACAGGAGCCAGATTGAAGTCCGAAAGTTCTACCAAAGAGTAAAACATCAAACTGATGGCTTTGGTACAGGTAAATCATCCAGTAGAGATCAGCAAGGTAATTTGGTAACTGATACAGATAGTGTGCTAAGTATATTGAAAGAGCATTTTTCCAAACTGTTGGTATCCAATAGTAGCGAAGTCGACGAAGATACCACAAATCCAATCCCAGAAGATGGTATTGAATGTATACCGCCTAGCCAAGATGAGGTAACGACAGCAATAAAACGGCTGAAGAATAATAAAGCAGCAGGAGCCGACGGCTTACCAGCCGAGCTGTTCAAAACCGGAGGCGACACGCTGATAAGGTGTATTCATCAGCTAGTTAGCACCATCTGACAGGAAGATCGAGTATCCGACGATTGGAACCTGAGCATCCTGTGTCCTGTCCATAAGAAAAGAGATAAGACTGTATGATCTAACTATAGGGGCATAAGTTTTCTCCTTGTCGCATACAAGGTAGTGTCAGGGATAATGTGCGAACGACGAAAGCCCATGTCAATGAAATAATTGGGTCATACCAATGCGGCTTTAGACCTGGCAAATTCACCATTGACCAGATATTTAACCAGCGACAAATCCTGGAGAAGACCCAAGAGATGCATATCGACACTTACCATCTTTTTGTCGATTACAAAGCAGCCTTCGACATCCCACTACGTTCAAAGGTATTGCAAGCCATGTCTGAATTTGGTATCCCTGCAAAGCTCATTCGGCTGTGTAGAATGACATTAACTGATACTCGGTCCTCAGTTAAAATATGAAAGGACCTCTCCGAAGAGTTTAATGCAGGAAGTAATTATATGTTTTTACCAAATGTTTGCTGGGTTCATGCAAATTAGTCTGTATTGAACTATAACTACGACCTCTAGCTTGATTATGGTTACACTACATTCAATTAGAACGGTGGTAGCCCTAAATATACTACGTTGTAACTCTGTTATCTGACAACATACATCGACATAATTCGCATCAATGAAAAGTCATGAGTTCCTCTTCTAAATAAAAGACACGTGGATGGAACATAATTTGATAATATTGCTATGCTGCAAGCTTGTTCTTTTCGTGCCGATCAGACTACTGTTGCCACCTACACAGTACTAAAAACTTTAGTGCCTTTTTCGGGAAGTATGAACTTTCCAGATTTTGGAGGTCTTTATCCATAGATAACTGAATATACCCAATTGCAACTAATTCGGTTGAAAAATGTGCCTAAGTCCTTTTAGTAACTTAAATCGTTGCATAGCTTGTTCGGAGCAAAGCAATATGATCACATGTCTCTGATAATCTATGAACAAAATAAACTGAAGATTGATACGAACATAAACTAAAGATTGGGCTTTGCACAAATTGAAATTGTCAGCAGTGAGTTAAATGAGGCCTGTTCATATTCTATTTAGGCCTCCTTGCGAAATTTTCCATTCTAGAGATGATAATTAGAAACATCACAACTCTTTGCGAAGGTGGCAAACTACAGCTATTGAGGAAAAATGAGATCCCTGGCCTGACAAAAGCGGCGGTCTACCTCAAAATATGGCACAGGAAAATCGAGAAGGAACGCATGCTCCAAATCTGTGCCAACCAAAATCAGGCTTTAGACTTGAATGAATGGGTGGTCTTCTTTAGGGAGGTGAAGGACGGTGACACTATTCTTGTAGTTGGACTCGACGATATCTCGCTGGAGCTTTTACAGCAAAGACTAGAGCACAATGTATATAGACCAAAATGAAGAAGTACCATGATGTCGAAAACATACCGAAGGGAGCCGAAACATCACCGGCTCCCATGAATTCCGTTCTACTAGACGACCAATGATCGAGGTCTTCCCGATAAACCTTCATCTGAGCGAAACGGCAATTGAGGCATTGATGCATAAAATTAAACTAGGTCTGCACATATTTATACATAGTTTTCAACGGTTAGTGGACCCTCAACTTTAAGTAGCACAATACATATAATTAAATGTACCAGATAACTGCATTAATTTGGAGCATTACTTAATTGATATTTATACCCTCCACCATAATATTGAGGGTATAATTAAATGTGTCATTCCGTTTGCAACACATCGAAATATTCATCGGAGTCCCTGTCCTTTCGGTATCACCCGATTTTCGCTATTTTGAAGGGTTTAGTCTACTTATCACACCGAAATGACTGAAATTAGATATATAGTCGGTATAGGTCCACGCCTCCATATAGCCCCCATAGAACGGTACCTCCCGATTTTCTGTATTTTGAAGGTTGTGGCTACAGCAACCCACAGAAATGGTTGAAATTAAATATTTAGTCTTCATTTGGGGTATTAAACGTTCCATATGAAATTTATCGGTATAGGTCCACGCCTTAGAATAGCTCCCCATAGAACAGTACCTCCCTTGTCGGTACAGGTCCCCGCCTTAGTATAGCCCCCATATAACCGGACTTCCCTATTTTCTGTATTTTGAAGGCTGGAATTTGTTGGAGGTAAAAGCCTTTCTGACTGAAATTCGTCGTATAGATCCACGTTTTGTGACGACGTGTTTTCTCACTTTGAAGCTGGGATAGGAGAGAATTTATTTCTGATATTGGACGTAAGGGAGAGAAATTCACACTGATATATTTTGTTTAATAAATCGTTATAAATGTCTTTTTTTACTTAAACACTATCACTACACTACACTGAACACTTTGACTGCACGGCAACAATAACACAAAAACAGCTTATCGTTAATACGGGAGCATTGTAAAGACAGCAGAGGATCCGTTGTTGAAGTTATTAACGAGATGCAGCAACAGCGGGACGATGAGTTAGGTTGGATGACGGCGAGTTGTATTGGCAGCGGCTTGGCCACAGCGGCGACCCGATGTGGATGGCGAAGATTGCTACTGGCGGCGACTTTGGTACAGCGGCGGCCCGATGCGGATGACGACGAATGGTGATATTGGCCACTTGGATAGTAGCGGCACGATAAAGATGATGGCGGCAGCTTTGACCAACTGCCCGATGATGAAGCGCTATGATGGTGGCAGATTTGGCACAACAACTGCCCGCTGATGATACGCTATGATGACGACAGCTTCGACACAACAGCCGCCCGAAGCTCACAACGATGACGCTATGCTGACACGGTCAATGTACGATAAGTCGGCGTCGGCGCAGCCCGAAGAATAGGGTGTATTACTACAGCCCCCACTTGGCCCTGCGGTCAGTCGGCGTCAGCGCAGCCCGAAGAATAGGGTGTATTGCTACAGCCCCCACTTGGCCCTGCGGTCAGTCGGCGTCGTTGCAGCCCGAAGAATAGGGTGTATTGCTACAGCCCCCACTTGGCCCTGCGGTCAGTCGGCGTCAGCGCAGCCCGAAGAATAGGGTGTATTGCTACAGCCCCCACTTGGCCCTGCGCACGGTCCAGTCACCACCAAAGAGTTAAGGCCTATTGTTCAGCTTACTAAGGCTCAGACCAACCAAAGTTGCGCACCTTTTCTTCCTCCCAATCACACTTAACTCATCAGCCATCAACAGACGACTGCCCAGAATGTGTGAAAAGCACCTCCTTTTATAGCAAAGCGGCCGCACACTCCACCCATTTACTGCTTCCACACAAGCAATGTTTACGTCCACTTGCGCTGTCAGTTGTACCATGAACTGTCGATTTAGTACTGCCATTCTCCGCTTGGGGTCCTTCTAATGCATTTATGTGTTGATGTTTGCCATACCCGGTAGATGGACTGTTTGACCGTTAATACTTAAACAAGTTTCATATAAATAAATTTCAATTAATTAAATTAATAATGTAAAGCAAATATTAAAATGTTGCCAAAAACGAATATCATGACTTTTGGTCGTTACAGTTTCGATATAGCCGCCATAAAACGGTAAATCCCGATTTTCGTTATTCTGAAGGTTGTGACGTCAATATCCCATCGAATAATTGATATTTGCCATTTAGTCTTCCATGGGGCTATAAAATATTCCAGAAGAGAATTATCGGTATAGGTCCGCGGGTTCCTATATCCCTCATAGAGGCGTACCTTCGTTATTTTGAAGGTTTTACCGAAATATCGGAAACTTGGTATTTAGTCTTCTTTGAGTCTAAAAACCGAACTTGCTGAAATTTGGTATTCAGTCTTCTTCATAAACAAAATGAAACTAATTGTTCCATTTTACTTCAATACAACTCGTGGTGGAGGGTATTAACGCCGTTCTTACTTGTTAAATTATTTCATTTTTCATAAAATGGCTATTACGTCATTTGCATTTCGCATTACCATTCCAAACTCTCGATTAGTTGCAACAATACACATATACAATAAATGCAACTATTGTATTGTATTTATGTAAAACTTTGACCGTCAAAAACGGTGGGAAAATTTATAACTTGTTCATGTAATTACTCGTACTTCGGAAGTGACATATTACAATTCATTTCTTCATCCAGTTTCTGAGAATCTAATTTTTTGGTAATACAAACTGAATTTTATTAAATGAATTACTTAAATATAGAAGCATTTTAGTAGCTTATGGAATGATATCTATTATAGATGGGCTTATCTAGAATCTATCTTCTCTAAATTTAAGACAATACATCTTAATTAAATATTATATCTACTGCAGTCAATATTCTTATGGTACTTGATTATTCACCAAGAAAAAATACGAAATGGTTTTTTACACAGATATATTATTCCAATAGTTTTCAAGTAGATGTTTCTTAGATTAAATTTAATGCCTAAAATACTTTTCTATGGCCCACATGTACACATACAGACTTACATACATATGGATATGTGCATCTTAAATTTGGTCATTATCCACAAACTTAATTTGGCAAGTTTCGCTTAAATTGTCCAACACAAACATTTTCTAAATCCAAATAGAGGCGAAAATACCGCTCTCCTTGCTGAGTTCCGGTATTTATAAAATTTCACCAAACGGCTGTAGGATAGCAATAAATATTTATGTTATGTTTATTGTCATCCAGCCAGCACAAGTTAGGCCTTGGTGAATGCCAAAAAAAGAGAACTAAAATCAATTTGAAGAAGATAAAATCGTTTAGATTAAGATTAAAACATTAACTTACAAAGGTTTTCTGTTTTATATTCACTCGTATTGTTGTTGCCGAAGCTGGTCGTGATGTTTTTTTTTTTTTGCTATTATTATAACATATATTATTTTGTTCTTTTTACTCGTAACGCCTTTCAATGTGACATCACCTATGACTTTCTGAAGATGAGTTGGCATTTGAAACGATCTAAATGGCGATAATTGAAAAGAAAAAGTTTTATTATTTTTGTACAATTTGGTACTCACAACGATAATAGTATGTATATATTAGGGTGGTATGGGACGTTTAATAGTAAATATACAGGAAAATTAAAAATTACGAGAAAATGTAATCTTATAAAAGAGTAGCGTTGTGCGGAGTAGGCAACCAACCTGGACCGATGTAACAGAATATTTAAAAAGTTTATTATTTACTCCTCAGAATAATGTTATACAATGGCTAAGACAAATATGAACATATCGCTCATTTACTCAAAGAGTGGCATAACTCAAAAATGGGTTGTTTTTTCCGATCGTTCCCACGCCACACATACCCGCATTATGGTGGAAAATGTGCAGGGAGAACACTAGCTACAGAATCTTTTTCTTTAGCCAGTTAGTACATAAACCTCACTTCAAAAAATATAGAAATACCGATATATTAAATTTGATTACAGTTAGCAATTTATATTTCTTCAACAAGTACTTAATCGTGTGTTAAATTTTCCTGTTCAATTACGGCTTATTTACTAACAAAAAAGTTTTTTTAGTTTATGAAGCAGTAAAACACTTTAAATCATGCTTGATCTTGTACAGCAATTAGGCACTGATATTTGTCCAGCTTTTTACAAAAGATGGTCCAAGTAGTTATCTTATTTTTGGTGTAACAATTTTTTTAAATTGAATAGTCAAATATCCATCTAAATTGCCGACGGATATTTGACTTTTCAAGGCGTTTTTCTCGAACCTTGATTTTTGAGATGTGACACTCTTGGAGTAAATGAGCGACATATAAATCATACTTTTCAGGAAACACTACAAATTTATAATTACCGAATCGTTTCCAAAATATGTGCTTTAAGTTTAATGGCCTGTTTCACTAAGACGATTCGAATACAAATTCGTTCGACTTACTACCAAAGTTCTGTGTGTTTGAAAAATATTTGATTCATTGTGTTTTCAATCAAATAATTTTTTTTCTACAACAATAGGAGTTAGATAGCAATTCGAACGAATTTGAATTCGAATCGTCTTAGAGAAACAGTCCATAAGTTTCGAGCGGACGATTGTTGTTTGGGTAAAAAGCTGCTTTGTTGAAGAAGCTATTTAAAGATTGCTTCGGCGGGGCATATGCTCAAAAAAGCTGTGGAACTGATAAGGACCTGTGGCTATGTCGAAACTATAGTCTTCACTGCCTTACTCCTTGGCGAACAACACCAAAGTTTTTCCACTAATATATTAAATTATAAAAAAAAAACAAATTGTAACAGCTATTCCTATACAAAACGGTTACCATATTCTAGGTGTTGAATTAAGATGAATTGAAACTATCATCTACGGACAGATCAAATGTTTTTAGGGTCTTTCCAGAATTTTGTGGTGTTAATAATAAATTATTGTGTATCCATCTGTATTTGTAGATAATCCTGATGAAGCAATTCAATGCAATTGCGAAATATTGATGATTAAATAAATAAATATTTACAAAAATAGACCTCGAGCTTGACTAATCTATCAATTTTTAAGAAGAAAAAAGGTCGAATAATACAAAACTCTTCAGTGGCCCTTTTTGGACATATGAACTTGCCGACAAGAATGTGGATTAGGATCAAAGTTCAAAAATGTTGCGGAGGAGGTACTTAAAGGAATGGACCGACATAGTCCATTACGGAAGTGGATCTTATTTCAGATAGATATCGCGCCCACTAGTCATTTCAGTAGGTCATCGTATAATTTTTAGACCAGTATGCCAGGAAGCATGGACTTGCCCACGGAAAACATAATATGGCTGTAAACAGGACCACAATTAACAGCATCGGTATACATATCCAAAGGATCTTCGAAGAGAGCACATACTGTGCTTAGACACAAATGTTGAACTTTTGTTGGGGAGGAATAAGGGAAGATCGATATCGACCATTTTAGAAGTTAAACTAAATTTGGACAAAATATTAGGAGATCCAAAATTGGTTGCTCCGTTCATGAGATATCGTGCATATCATTTTAGTGACATTTTTTAAATATTGAGGGGGAAGTACCGGAAGCAGTGGCAAATCTTCGAACTGAAACTAAGTTTGGACAAAATATGAGGAAGGCCAACCCCTTAGTGGTATTTACACCTTTCGGGCAGTTTTCTCAAGAAGTATGTAAAGAAGAAAACTTTTACCGTCGTAATTGAGGCAGCGAATGCATGTTGCTTCAACAAAGTGGTGCGAGAGCAGGTCTTAAAGTGAACTTATCCGAAATTTTGTGTGGGCGGTGTGTGTAAAGTATGGACCACAGCGGTCACTCCCTTCAAGAATTATCGTAGCACAAATTTTCATAACATTTTCGAACTTTTGTAGTGGAGGAGTGGACCGATGTAACCAATCTTCGAACTTAAACTAAGTTTGGACAAAATATTACGAAAGCCAAATTTTGAACCGAATCGGTTGATCCGTTCGAGAGTTATCGTGCGCTCCAGCCAGACAGACAGACAGACGGACGGAAGGACATTGCTAAATCAACTCCAAATTGTCTGAAACGGATTTCGTTCAAACATACTTGGCATCTAAAACCATTTTTCGATGAGGCACATTTTGCCCGTATGAAAGTGTATATACTAGGGTGGGGCGATTTGTGTGGAAGGAAAAAAACCTTAATGAGCCCTTCGCGTTTTTGATTCCTGGGATTGAACTGAGCGAAAAAGTCCACTGGACCAATATCTACCGTGAAAATCGAGCCTCCCGATTTTGACTTTAAGTTTTTTATTGACGTTTTTAGGATATTTTGGCATATAACAGCCAAACCATTGAGATTTTCGATCCAACACAAAGACAAAATTTGTAGCCATTACAATAATTGAAAACTCTCTTATACATCGCGAAAGTATTGTAACGCTCCCTGAGGCAGTTTTGGCCTTAAGAATGTGCACATTTTTCGGAAAATGTCGTTAAATGACATTGTGCTACAAAATTTGACCAGAAAATTATTCAAGCGTTCTGATGCAAAATTCTATCATGTCCATGGACAACGAAAATGCCTTTATTTCGATTGTGTAACTCCGTTTTATTTTTTTATAACACTAAAAGTAGTGAAAATCTGGGTTTCTTACATTTTCAAATTAAAAGGACATATCTTCTTTTTCACAACGGATTTCTAGTGATCCTTCTTCCTTTTAAAGGGGTGAATAATATCTTTAGAACAAGTTATTATTTGTTTAAATCGGTTAACAAATGGCTAAGTTATAGTGGTTTAAGTCTGAAAACCCCCTCAAAAAACTATAACTGAATTGCTCATCATGGTGATGATCGTGAAATATTTAGTGGGTAAATGGACCAAAAACATAATATTTATCCAATTTTCTAGCGGCTCACAATAATAGTCCGATCAACGCGTAATTTTAAATAATGTAAGAGTATATCACAAAGGAGAAGCTTGCAATTTGAGATGGCGATCGGATAATATTTAGAGGGTTAAATGGACCAAAACTTTTGTGTGAAAATTGTGAAAAATTTTAATATACAGCTTATATATTAATTATGTTGGTGTACATGATCAGATAACAGAGTTACAGCTTAATATATCCCCTTATTTGTTTGTAGTGTAATAATAAACTCGCTAGAAGTCGCAATTATACATCAATAGTCACGAAATTTTGCACCGGGTAAGAGTATAGGTCGAAAAAGATGCCTACAATTTTGAATGATGATCTGATATTCTTTAGCGGGTGAAATGGACCATTACTTTTGTATGAAAAATATAAAAATTTTATTTTTGGTCGATATTTTAATTCCTTGAGGACATATATATTTCGCAAAGTAGCCTACATATGGGAAAAAACTACTGACCTTTCCTTTCATGTAAATTGCAATAAAGTGTTTGCTGCCTAATATATAATGGGTTCTATGTAGAGAACCACATTTATGTAACACCACGAAATATTCGTCCTAGAACTCTTATTTGGTATGCCAAAATTCATATTTCGACGAGATAAAGCGATTTAGCGATGTGTGTCCGTCCATTAAAAATTGTAAACAAGCTTAAGGCCACAATTATGGACCGATTGTAACGAATTTTTTAAGGAGGTTGGGTTCGGGCCAGAATAGAAATGATTAGTTTTTGGTGATGATCGTGAAATGTTTAGGGGATGAAATGGACCAAAAACAAAATTTTAACCAATTTTGTAGCGACTCTGTAGGTCAAAATAATATCCCGCAAAATTTTAAACAAAGTTTGAGTTTATGATGAAGAAGAAGCGTACAGGCGGTTAAACAACGAAAGTAGTAGTACTGCATAAGTGGGTTTCATTACATTTTAGTTTGTGTGAACTAAATTTTCTTTCCTGCTACAAAAATGTCTTTGTCATGCTAGATAACTTTTTGGTTTTGGTCATAAAATTATACATTACATCTCTGATATTTGATAATTAAATTTTCACAATCATTGAAAAGAAGTTCTGTGGAGAGGGATTGTCCAGGGATAGTGGTATAGGGTATCCCATGGTCGGCTCCGTCCGACTATAGACATTTCTTACTTGTTTTTTTTAATAGCTGATAAAAGAACAAAGCATACTAAAAAGATTTTTTTTCAAATTGGACCAATTCTAAAGAATTTATGAGTATTTCTTTGCATATACTTTATACAGAATTCGTCTTTTTCAAGGCGCGATATCTTTGGAGCCGTTGGTAAAAAAATATCCAAAAATATACTAAAATGTTTTCCTGATGACCGGCATCACCACATCAAAAAATAAATAATAAAGGAAATCAAAAACCTCATTTTGAAAAAGTGTCAGATTTTACTCAGAAATCCCCATACATGTTTCTATAGGTCACACGTTGTTGGAATTTGAAAATTTCTGCTGTCTAAAATATAAAAATGTTTACAATGTTGACTCTAACTAGCAACTCCTTCTTTAGGCAGTGTCCAATTTTCGTCCGCTAAAAGCTATGTTTCGCAAAAAACTGTTTCAAAAAATACTACACATGGAACTATATGTATTTTCCTATCTGAAAACAATTTTTTTTTTGATATGTGAATTAGGGTGGGGCGATTTGTGTGGAAGCAAAAAAACCTTAATGAGCCCTTCGCGTTTCTGATTCCTGGGATTGAACTGAGCAAAAAAGTCCACTGGATTATATATCTACCGTGAAAATCGAGCCTCCCGATTTTAACTTTAAGTTTTTTATTGACGTTTTTTGGATATTTTGGCATATAACAGCCAAACCATTGGGATTTTCGATCCAACACAAAGACAAACATTGTAGCCAAGACAGTAATTGAAAACTCTCTAATTCATCGCAAAAGCATTGGAACGCTCCTTCAGGCAGTTTTGGCCTTAAGATTGTGCAAACTTTTCGGAAAATTTCGATAAATGACATTGTGCTACAAAATTTGACCCGAAAAATATTCAAGTGTTCTGATGCAAAATTATATCGTGTTGGGATCCATGGACAACGACAATGCCTTTATTTCGTTTGGGTCACTTCGTTTTATTTTTTTATAACAGTAAAAGTAGTGAAAATCTGGGTTTCTTACATTTTCAAATTTAAACGGGCATATATTATGTTTTCCACAACGGATTTCTTTTGATCCTTCTTCCTTTTAAAGGGGTGAATAATGTCTTTTGAATAAGCTATTATTGTTTTAAATCGGTTAACAAATGGCTAAGTTATAGTGGTTTATGTCTGAAAAACCCCACAAAAAAACTATAAAGGAATTTCCCATAATTTTCAAAAATGTTTTTTTGTTTTGTTTAATATTTATTTTGAAAATTATGAGAAATTCCTTTATAGTTTTTTTGTGGGGGTTTTCAGACATAAACCACTATAACTTAGCCATTTGTTAACCGATTTAAAACAATAATAGCTTATTCAAAAGACATTATTCACCCCTTTAAAAGGGGTAAACAACTTAAATTCAAAATCGGGAGGCTCGATTTTCATCGTAGACATATGGTCCAGTAGACTTTTTTGCTCAGTTCAACCCCAGGAATCAGAAACGCGAAGGGCCCATTAAGGTTTTCAAATCGCCCCGGCCTAATGTGAATGGATAAGATTTTATAATAATTGTTCCACAAACACCCCAGGCGGGACAGGGGAGACTTCTCTCATATCAATGACTGCACCCCGATTCATATAAGCTCAATGATATGGGACCTACTGTTTATCGCCGAGTCCGAACGGCGTGTCGAAGACACCACTTGTAGAGAAGTTGTACAAGGCTGAAATACTCAGAATATGTCATCAACATTACTGAGGGGTATTTTGCCACCGAACAAGTAAGAAAAGCGTTGAGTTCGGCCGGGCCGAACTTTTTATACCCTCCACCACGAACTGTATTGAAGTGAATTCCGAAAATTGGGAGACCTATACCGACAAATTTCAGGCGGAAAGTTGTATACCCTTAACGAAGACTAACTACCAAATTTCAGTAATTTAGTTGGGATATTGAGGTCACAACCTTCAAAATACCGATAATCTGGAGGTACCTTTCTATGGGGGCTTTACCCCCCTTTCAAGTCCCCGGTACCGACATGTTTCTGGGAGAAAGTTTTATACCCCCAACGAATACCAAATGTCAGCCATTTCTGGGGAAAATTGAGGCCACAACCTTCAAAACGCCGAAAATCGGGAAGTAAGTTCTATGGGGGCTATATAAAGGCGTGGATCTATACCAACAAATTTCATATGGAACGTTTAATACCCCAAATGAAGACCAAATACCAAATTTCAACCATTTCGGTGGATTAGCGTGGCCACAACCTTCAAACTACCGAAAATCTGGAAGAACCGTTCTATGGGGGCTATATGAGGGCGTGGACTTATATCTACAAATTTCTGGGGGAAAGTTGTGTACCCCAACGAAGACTAAATACCAAATTTCAGCCATTTCGGTGTGATAATGAGGCTAAAACGTTCAAAATACCGAAAATCGGGAGGTGTCGTCCTATGGGGACTATATCAAAACATGGACCTATGTAAACATTTTATGGTAGAAATGTTTCTTAGTCTCTATAAACACAAAGTGCAAGGTTACAACCGATTCTGTGGTCAAATGGGACTAATACATACACGGGTTGTTATATGGGGGCTATACCAAAACGTGGATCTATATAAACAAACTTTAGTAGATATATTTTTTAGCCTCTGAAAAGACATAATACCAAATTACAACCGATTCGGGTGTCAAATGGGACATGGCTATATCGATGTAGAATTGCACGCTGATCAAGAATATATTTAGTTTGTGGGGTCTACAATGATTATTTCGAGTAGTTACAAACGGAATGACAAACTTATGGTGGAGGGTATAAAAATGTCAAATTACAAATAGTTCGGTGAACTCATTAAAACACCTAAAATCGGTAGGTACCGTTATATGGGCGCTACACCAAAACATGGACCCATGTTGATAATTTTTGATGTAGAAACTTTGGGACCACAGGCAACTACAAGTTTCACATTACCGCTATTATGGCTAAAATTATCAAAATACCGAAGATCGGGGTTAACTCGTACATCGGGGCTATACCAAAAAATGGACAATTTTTGGTGGAAAAGTTTTGTGACCATTGGGAACGTCAAATGGCAAATTATAGCTAGTTCGGTTAAAAATGTACCTAAAATCCTCAAAATACCGAAAGGAAGTACCTCTACATGGGGATAGACCAAAACATGGATCTATATTAGCAATTTTTGGTGGTTGTTGTTGTAACAACGCAAACATGTTCGATCGTGTATTATTTCAGTTACTAGGTTCTGGTTCTTCTGTATCCAGACTCAAAAACTCTGCAATTTGGACTGGTTGCGTCCATAAAGAATCAGGAGACAGTGGTGTTAGCTGGACAGCAGCTTATCACATGCCCGTCCATTAAATCGTGACTGCGATAACACCCAAGCATGTACTTCATCGACAACATCCTGTTGTGTTGATGTACCGGTAAAACCTTCGCGTCCTCATGAAGATGGTCCAATGGTGTCATGAGCAGACGCCCTGTTGCAGTCCTCAGGGCGGCATTCTGGCATGTTTGAATATTCTTCCACTTTGTTGCTCTAATAAAACAGATCAACCTGTTGCTCTGTAAGAGGTCAACAAACTTCTTTTGCCTGCAGCGCAAGAGCTGCCGGCCAGCGACTTGAGGATCTTCTTCCTATTTCGCATATAATCGCAAATAGCTGTGGTTTGGGCGGACGACTAAAACATGCTATCAAACGTTACACCCAAAATATTAAATGATGGCAACCAGTATTGCTTGCCAATAACACAAGCTTTTCAATCGTATACATATAAGTTTAATCGGTTACTTAAAACCGGTTCCAAAAGCGGTTTTAATGTCGAAATATCCGGTTCAAAAGTTGAGATATCCGGATCTATCCTCCAAGAAAATTGGTTATTAACATGTTCATCGTTACAAGAGCTATTTGTGGTAAATATTTCAGAAGCACCCTATATGTATAAAACTGAATTAATAACAAAAAGGGCAATGAAAACGGGACAATATTGTTTAGATGCCAAGAGAGCCGTATATAAATCTTCTGAGCAAAATTTTTGTAGAATATTTGGATGCTGAAAATTCTCATTTTGTGGTACATTTACTAGGGTTCAGAAATAAAGGATCAAAAGGACCTGAAAAGAATTGAGTTACAATGATGAAATATTCTACAAAAATATTCGGCACTCAATTTAACTGTAATCCCAACACAACGTTACGATAACGCCAAACAAAGAAATCAAGCTATTACTTCAGGCATTATAAGGGGAAAATCAAAAAGTTAATCACGCGATATTTCAGAAACTTGACCTATGGCGAAAATTTCCTTTTGGCGTCTCAATATGCTCACCATGGGCCTTCATCTCCAAAAGGAATTTTCCTCCCCCAAAAAACGTTGATAATAAATTTTAATTGTTATATTCAAGAAAACCGGTTCGACTAAATATCTCTTTCCTATTAAATATGTCTGTTTCATGGGTAGCAGTATGAACATTTCCATCACTTTAATCGTATCACACCAAAAATAAGGGATTAAAACAGCAAACCGCCTCCACAGCAATGATGCTCAACATGCCGGCGATAAGGTAAGATTACTACCTTTTTATCCAAAAGCTAAACATTTCTTCATACTTGTAATTTAACATTATCTTGTTAAATTACAAAATTCGTTCTATGTCATTCAGTCAAATTATAAAAACCCATTTATACGTTTCTTCTTCTTTTATGTACTTTGCGGTGACAAGATAACGAGCGTCCATGCCCAACTACCCGACCATCGCAGTAACCCCAATCGTTTTTAATGTATTTTTCTACTCATTTTAATATCGCATATGACTTAGACAAATGAAGGCATCATTTTTCTTTATGACAAGAGATTGAAGTTTAAGGTAAAATAAACAATTATATCTTTTGTTATGAATCGCAAAGGAATAACCCGAATTCAGGTGGGCGTTTTTTTTTTGACATACATATGAAGCATAACTGACACTTTACATATTCCTTATGTTGTTCATAAAACATTTGTGTGATGGAAACTTGTCATGTTAGATAGGTAGGCATACAAATGGGCATACGCTTACCCTAAGTGGCAGCGTTAGCAAAAGGATAAAAAGCAAGCCGTCAGGATGCCACACAAACAGACAGTGGATTACTTACTGAATGGCGTATGTCGGTTAAAAAAACTGGGCTAACGCATATAACGTGTAACACACATTTACTTAATTACTTTAGGGATTATTATCGTCGTCATTATTATTCGTATAATTATAATTGTCGTTGCTGTTGCAGAAGCTATTGTTGTTGGTTGGGGTGTTTGCTTCTTTCGCATTGTCGCTTAAAAATATTCAACACGTTTTCACATTTTCAATTAAGTTTATTACTTTAAAAGCAGTTACAGGGTAAATGTACGGTAACATCAACAACAACACCGGTTAACCAAAAAAAGTAAACTTTCACAGACAGCACACATGTTAATATTCATATGTGTATTTACACCCAGTGAACTGTTTGGCGAAAAGGTAAGTCGCTAAGAACGAATTTTGAAATTATGTAAGTCTTGCTAGAAGTCACCACCACAAACAAAGGTAAATCACCTAGGGCTAAAAAAGTCTTATATGTCACAGTACATCTAAGGGACATGTATGCTTCGAAATGCCTGAAATAAAACCAGTTTTATTAGTCACAAGAGGTGTCACCGCTGTTTAATTCTTAATTGATTCACACCTTCGTGAGACATTCAGTTGTACCCCAAAGTACACAGAGTATTATGTTTTAGAGCATTTTCTTGCATAATGCAAAAGGAGACATTTTAGATATACATACTCTGCCGCTCACTTGGATAGAACACCCCTGCAAAAGTTTTTCAACCTCCATTTTTCCGAATTATACAAGATATGAAGTTTTTAAGTTTTATTATAGTTTGCTTCATGTGTTTGGAGTAAACTTAGTCATTCATTTACATTCAAATCCAATTTGTACAAGAATTATACAAGGAAAACAAAATAAATTCAAAATTTTAAGTAAAAAATTTGGCTCATTTGAATAGAACCCCCCTTTAAAACTTGGGAATACAGAAGGATTGTATTAGAATATCGATGCATCTTCACTTTATATTGAAAACGAAGAACTTCCAGTAATATTTACTAAAAGTATACCCCCATGATTAAGGATACACCCGTATATCTTGCTTTGGCAAGGATTCTTTAAATAATCACGTGTAATACCTAAAAAAGCTTGTTTTTTTTCTTTCTACAAGTTTATTCTTGGAAGCGTACTGTCTCCTTTAGTCGTATATTTTACGCATAAATCATTCCCATATATTTTAGATAATATTTACCACTGTAGAATATGACGGCCCCTCCAGGATATCCGCATTTCTTTTTAAAAAGTTATGTTTTGATGACACCAAGTGTACACAAATTTATAAAATCGTGATGAAATTTCCACTCGGGATATCCGAAAATGCTTTTCACCACTGGAAATGCCTGGTTTAGAACTGCTTTGTAAATTGTTGTGCGCATTTAGGGTGAAAGAAATTGACGAAAAATCTTCAAATAATAAAAAACCTTGAAGTAAATCCAAATAATCCTGCTCCAGAGTCCGAACAAACCTCTAAAAAATAAATTAAAAATATTTACAGAATCTAGACAATGCATAGAAAAGTATGAAACAGAATTTATAAAGATTGGGTATATTATAGCGTCAGCTGCCACGACAAACCAGAGTAGTTTTGGCTCAACTACGCTCGGGATATTGCAGGACATCTGCATGGATTCCAACATGCACCGAATTTATATCATTTAGTACCAAATTTCAGGATTTCAGCTCTATTTACTCAAACCCATATTGTACGAAATTTAGAACCATTTAGTAGTTTTCGTACAAAGATGTATGTATTTCTAAAACTACCTCACTCCTACACTCCAACGTTAATCTTAATTCCAAATTAAAGGATTCCAGCGCTCACCCAAATCCAAATTGTATAAAATTTAGTACCATTTACTACTTTTCAAATCCATAACTACTAATTTCCAAAACTACCTAAATCATACACTCCAACCGTAATGTTAATCCCAAATTTCAGGACTCCAGCGCTGTCCGTTCACCCAGTTCCTAATTTAGTACCATTTAGTACCTTTCTGGTCCACAAGTGCGAATTTCCAGCAATAATCCTTATTCCAACCTGCAAGATTTCAGCTCTACTTGTTTAGTACCATTTAGTACATTTCGTGTCCATAAGTACGAACTTCCAAAACTACCTCAATTCTACGCTACAACAGTAATCTTGATTCCAAATTTCAGGATTCATGCGCTATCCCTTTACCCAAATAAAATTGCACCAAATTTAGTAACTTTCGTGTCCACTAGTACGTATTTCTAAAATTACCTCAATCCTACACTACAACGGTAATCCTAATTCCAAATTTCAGATTTCCAGAGCTATCCGTTCACCCAAATCCATATTGTACGAGGGCGGTTCGGAAACTTTTTAGCCTATCATAGTCCGGTCAAAATAGACAAGCGTATAAGGGGGAAATAGCAAAAATTCCCGCAAAGTTATTCGGGTTCAAAGGTCATTTTTGGAGGCATTATTCAGTTTTTTTTTTAATTTTTCTCAAAAACGGTAAGACTTAGCAAAAGCCGGCTAAATTAAAAGTTGTAGATTCAATAATTGTCTACAAGAGTGGTCTTTATATTTCTTAAAAAAGACTTACCATTTTCGAGATATCGCGATCTAAAGGTCAAATAAAAAATTAGCCGCCTAAGTACATTATGAGACGAACCGGTTAAAGTAACGACACTATTTGTTAGATACTTCCGTAAGCTTTCAAACGATATCCACTTTGCAGTAATCGGTTTTTAAATTTGGCCTTTCGGGTCGAATAACCGGCGAACCGGATCGGCAATCGTTGAAAATTATACATTTCCGTAATCAGCGCAACATACACTACCTTCGGACAAAACGTGAAAAAAATCGGAGAGTTTTCGTTGGGGTCGTTCCCGTTGGGCTTTCGATTATACATGTGGGTTAAATGGGCTATTTTTGCATAAAATGACTCTAACATTAAATAACTCTACTAAACACGCTCCGATTTTGTTGGAATTTTTTTTAGAAGATAGCTATAATTTCGCTCTTCAAGAAAATATATATTTTTTGGGGGACAGACCCGAATACTTCCCTTATTTTAGCCGGTTTGTCTGAATATGTGCATATTTCCCTTATAAGTGCATTAAAATCATGTGTTTTTTAGAACAGCTATATCTCAAGAATGGTTCCTTCTAGGAAAAAAATTATAAAGGTCAAGCTTGTAGATAATTTTTCTGTCTACAATATTTACTTTTTGTCACTTTTTTGATTAGATCAACCGTTATCAAAAAATAAATCCGAAAACCTAAAAACCCTTAAAATTTGACCTTTGACACCGAATAATTTTTTTTGCACACATGGGATCGATGGGGACTTGTAGGACGTTGCTTCTAATGGCAAACCCTAGCTCTCCACCAAAATTCAGCTCTGTGGGAATTTTTGCTATTTCAATGTCTATTTTGACCGGACTAATCAATGAAAGAGAATAGTTAGTTTTTCAAAAATATTTTTATTTTTCAATATAATCCCCTGAAACTTCAATACACTTAGGCCAACGCTTTTCTAGCAATTCTATACCTTGATTAAAAGGTCTTCAAAAGTGGTTTACAGCTGTAATTGCATCTTCATTTGAGGTAAAACGCTTGCCAGCAAGGTTTTTTTTTAGATTTGGGATTAAGTAAAAGTCACTGGGAGCTAAATCAGGAGAATAAGGTGGGTGGTCAAGCAACTCGTACTTTAATTCGTTGACTTTAGCCATTGTTAAAACACTCTTGTGCGCTGGTGCGTTGTCTTGATGAAAAATTATTTTTTTGTGTTGTAAGCCAGGACGTTTTTCTCGAATTTGTACATTTAATTGATCCAAAAGGTTGCAATAGTACTCTGAATTTATTGTTTTACCCTTTTGCAGATAGTCAATCAATAAAATACCTTTGAAGTCCCAAAAAACCGTTGCCATAACCTTACCAGCCGATTGAATTGTTTTTGCCTTCTTTGGGGCACTTCCTCCAGCTTCAGTCCATTGTTTGGATTGTTATTTTGTCTCTGGAATATAGTGGTGGATCCATGTCTCATCAACAGTTATGAAACGACGCTTAAAATCCATTTTATTTCGCTTAAAACGATCCAAACAAGCTTGAGAAATGTTCATTCTTATGCGTTTTTGATCGACTGTTAACAAATGCGGCACCCATCTTGCAGAAAGCTTTTTCATCTGTAGTTCTTCATGCAAAATTAAATGGACTCGATCATTTGAGATGCCCATGATTCGTGGATCATTTAATACCATATCATGCACTTTGGCTACAATTTCTGTTGTTGTTGCTGTTTTTGGACGTCCACTACGTGGTTCATCTTCAATGCTTGTACGACCACGTTTAAATTCAGCAACCCAATTTTTTGCTGTTGCATATGAAGGAGCACTTTCACCTAACACATTCACCATATCATTATGAATTTCTTGTCCCGATAAACCTTTTTTATGTAAATATTTAATGACAGCACGCATTTCTAATTTTTCCATTGTAAAAAAATTGCGGATGCGTCTTTTTTGAACACCTGTTTCTATATGAAGGAGTTGCCAGATCGAAACAAAATTTAACATGTGTTCATAACAGACATGGAAGTTTCCAAAACACTTAACTTTTTTCTGTTTATACCACGCTTTTTGTGCTAGGCTAAGAAGTTTCCGAACTGCCCCCGTTCAAAATTTAGTACCATTTAGTACCCTTCGTGTCCACCAGTACGAATTTCCAAAACTACATGAATTCTACACGCCGACAATGATTTCAATTCCAAATTTCAGGATTTCAGCTCCACTGGTTCATACTGTACCAAATTTAGTACCATATAATACACATAAATGCGAACTTCCAAAACAACCTCCATATGGAAATTCTACACTCCAACAACAATCTTTATTACAAATTTCAGATTTCCAGCTCTATACGTTCGTCCAAATCAAAGTCGTACCAAATTTAGTACCATTTAGTACTTTTCGTACACATCCAATCTTTTCGCAAAACGTCTCTTTGTATTTAGTATTTTTTGTACACTTATATTTTCAATTTACTCAAAGAGTGGCATAACTCAAAAAATGCGTTTTCTGAGTTAGCATTTTCTATTTTTTCTACGACTTATAATTAATTTTGTTGTTTATTTTTATAGTTGACCTTTGGACTGTTTAAACTTATGCTTTTTTGTTTGGCTTTAGGTCAGAATAATTAAAAAACTTTTTTGGTTTTGTTAATTTTGTTTAAAATTTTCATGCTGATATCTCTTAAACTAATCGAGTTACAACTCATTTACTACGAGTTTGGCATAATTCAACAAAACATTGTTTTGAGTTTATGAAGCACTAAAACACTTCAGTCTAATAATCTTTTTTAATATTCGAAGTCAAATTTCAAACGACAATTTAAAAAAAAAAAAAACAATTTTCTCGAAACTGTTTTTTTAATGTGCCACTCTTTGTGTAAATGAGCGATATTTCGCTTTCCATAATTCAGAATTCTAGCTCTCTAGGTTCGTCAATTACAAATGGTACCATATTTAGTACCTTTTAGTACTGTTCGTACCCTTCTAGTTCGAATTTCCAATAACCCATCCTTATCTGACACCTTCGGACCAAGAGCGGTCCTCACCCAAAATTTCAAGATTCTAGCTTCAGCCGTTTGGCCTGGGCGTTGATTGTCAGTCAGTCAGTCATATTTACTCAACTATTTTATAAGTATAGATGAGGTGGAAATGAGAATCGCAGTTGGTATATTGAGTTTATATAAGTAGGTAATTTTTGAACCTTATACCTAGGTATACGAAAAGTACTAAATTTGGTACGAATTTGGTATTGCATAATCGACAATATAAAGAGTTAATGCGTACAAATTCTGACATTTGAAATGAAATACCTGCTATAAGGATACGAAAAGTACTGAAAGGTACTAAAATTTACCTTGGTTGTTGGAATAAAGTTAGAATTATATAATTTGAAATAATACTACAAATGTACGTAAAGTTCCAAAGAGTAATATACAATAAGTGCAGTACTTAACATTGAGGCACTGATATTGGCGGTCTCGATCTTTTCAACAAAATTCTTTCTTTATTCTGAACGTTTTAGTAAGTTTATTTGGAAACTTATGCCTAGGTGACCATTTTTTCCAATAATGCTATTACCTGATGAGGACAGAAATCCTTAATTGAAATACCTCAAAAATGTGGCTCGCTGTTGAAGTTTTTTTTTTTTTTTTTTTTTTTTTGGAAATAAAACTAATGTGTTACAAACAGTACTTAAATAAAAAATATCAATTAAAATATGTATTAATTAGTAGAACAAAATTTTCAGTGTTCCCCATTTCTATATTAAATATTGTTTATTTGTTTTTTATATCCATTCCGCATACGAAGTAGCAAGCACTTTTCAAGTAATTTCATAAACTAACCAAAAAAATTATTTTGAAATTAAAATAATAATCGTTGGGAGTTATGTCCACTTGCCTCCACGGACATAACTCTCACCGAATTTTTGGGAGTTATGTCGTGGGAGTCATACCATTTCAGGTTATTTTCTCAGGAAATATGGACTTTTCCGGATTAAACTTGTACCGTCGTGCGGGGGGCATTGAATACAAGTTGTTACAACAAAAATAAAAGTGATTCCACAGCAGGTCCTAAACTAAACTTTTCAGAAATGTTGTGTGGGAGGTATCCGAAGGAGTGGGCATACATTCCAGTGATGTATAATTTTTAAGTCGAACAATGTGTGACTCTGCTTTCGGACAAGGTGCCATAACGAAAAGAAGATAATCCCACTTGGAATGTGCGTGGGAAATTGTTTGCTTTTGCGCAGAACATTTGCATAAAGAAATATCGGTGGACAGGTCACTAACATCCACGTCGAAAGGGTACTCGACTATTCTACCAACAGCCAGCAATGGAAATCGAGGGGTACATGATATTAGAATACAAAAATCTATGTAATCTGCTTGTTCATGTACTCATACATATAATGACAAGAATGGTCGGTAATTTTTTGCTAAGAATTCTAATTCTAGGTGCTCGACTTTTTATAGGTTTTTGTTACTTCATATAAAGTTCGATGCGTCATATTAATGCCGTAGGTATAAGTGAGATCAATATGTATTATTCAAACGGTAGGTACGTACATATATATATTTCATAAATTATGTGACAACTTCTTTTAATGTTTACTGGGTATTGCTAACACATCATAACGCTACATACATACGCATGTATGTTTATATGCATCTAAGCAACAGAAAAACTCACCGTTCATAAATGGGTTTGAGTTAAATTACGTACAACAGAGAGGCTAAATTTGAATTTATTAATTTCTATAAGAGCAATTTTGTGTTTGGTATAAATGCGAAAAGTAAGTCAAATACTGTGTAATATGCCCCCAGTGGCGTTAAAATTGAGGCCTCTTTAACTTTACTTTCTAATTGAACTGAACAACTTTTGATGGTATAATTTTTCAAGGATTGAAAAAAGAAGCGTTCTACCCTTTCAAATAATGTGTCAAAAGAGATTTTTTTGATCCTTAAAGGGAGGACAGAGTTACCAGAAAACAAGTAAAAAGTCGTTAAGTTCGGCCGGGCCGAACTTTTTATACCCTCCACCATAAAATAGTCTTCATTAAAATGGAATAATTAGAGTCCTTTCACAATTTTAGGTGGAACAACCTTTCGACAATGGATAGACTTCTACTGCCTCCCACTATTGCTTAAATTACACTGTGAAGACAAATTTTGGGGCAGAGATAATTCCTTTTGGAGATGAAAGCCCTTGGTGTGTGTATATTAAAAACCCCGAAGGACAGATGCGCCGTGAGTCGAACTTCCGCGTTATGACGTAATGAAGTTTTTGCATTACATTCTTGTTTGTTGTTTTTGTAGAGCACTTAAGCAACAGTGAACAAAGATATAACGCTAATTCCTGATGGCCCTCAGGGTCTCTAACAAAAATTTCATCACGCCATAACGCGGAAGTTCGACTCACGGCGGATCTGTCCTTCGGGGTTCATAATATACTCACCAAGGCCTTTCTTCCCCAAGAGAAATTTTCCGTGCCCCAGACTTTCACCTCCATTTTGTTGCCCAGTCTTATCTAATCTAAACAAGTAAGCAAAGGCTATAGTCGGACAGGGCCGACCATGCAATACCCTACACCACCACCCTGCGAGTTAGCTTTCAGCAAATCAAAATTCCTTTAGGACAAATATTATTGTAAGAAATAACTTTGTGGAGTCTGCCACCTTATCACATCTTATCACATATAATAATTGTTCCACAAACATCCCAGAAGGGACATGGAGTGCACCACGATTCATATTACATCAATCATATGGGGCCAACAGTTTATCGCCAAGTCCGAAAGGCGTGTCTTAAGACATCACCTGTAGAGAAGTTTTACATGCCTGAAATACTCAAAAAATGTCGCCAACTTCACTGAGGGATATTTTTCCATCGTTGCAAATTTGATGTTGGCTGGCCGGGAATCGAACCCCCGACCTTTAGCATGCAAGGCGGCTGTGCATACAATTGAACCACGGTGGCACCAATAAATAATTTTGCCATGGAAATTTGACGAAGTTGATATAGCTTCACTCTGTGGCATAATATTAAAAACGAAGATACGTAATGATTTTTTGGCATTGATCATATTAAATGTATACGACATCTATTCTTTAAAAATCAGAAAATGTAAAATTTCCATGTTATAACATTTCTAATAGAGTGCCAACGTGGCGCAATGGTATCAAAATTTCAACGGTGGCAAAATACCTCTTAGTAATTTTGGCGACATTTCTTGAGTATCTCAGTCATGAAAAACTTCTCTACAAGTGGTGTCTTAGGACACGCCTTTCGGACTCGGCGATAAACAGTAGGTCCCATATCATCAGACAGCGTAATCCTATGCAAATGCATATATGGTTAGGAATGTCGTAGAGGTAATGTGATTAGACAAAAACTCGTTTTATAATAAAATAAAACGAATTAGTTTAGACCTATTTTTTTGCATATTTTGTCATATTTGCATTAAACTGAACATATGCAAAAACATATGCAAGGATTTGTGGCCCAAATATCCCACAAATTGGCTGAAATTTTTTATTAAATCTCCGTTGGGGGTATAAAACTTTCGACCTGAAATTTATCGGTATAAGTCCACGTCTTCATATAGCTCCCATAGAAAGATACCTCTCGATTTTCGGCATTTTGAAGGGTGTGGCCTCAATATCCCACTCAAATGGCTGATATGTTCTATTCATTGTTCGTTGCGGGTATACAACTTTCAACCTGATATTTGCAGGTTTTCTGTATTTTGTAGGTTATGGTCTCAATATCCCTCCGAAATGACTGGAATTTGGTATTAAGTCTTCGTTGGGGGTATAAGATTTTCCACTTGAATTTTGTCGGTATAGATCTAAGTCTTAATATACCTCCCATAGAACGATATCTCCCAATTTTCGATATTTTGAAGGTTGTGGCTGTGGTTACAGATTTCCCTATTTTATTGACTTGTCTGAGGAGAATTTTAACAGAAAAAATGTACACACAAACATTTTAGAATATATTATTGAAATATTTATTGCATACGAAATTTTGTAAAATACATGAATTTTTCTGTGATATATTTCGATTGCAATTTAATCAGAAGCCAAAAATATGCCCAGTCCCAATATTTGACAAAAGTAGAGGTTTTATAAAATTCCGCTGTCTACATATCACTGAGCTAATATTAATTGGGGTACACTCACTGATATGAACGGAACATTTATATATTATACATTTCTTATAAATGATCTTAAATTTGAAAATTGGCGTTCTTTAGTCCCTTCTGCTACATTTTTTACTTTTGGACAATTGGACAAGTTATACGCTAGGGCTCCACGCAATAAAAAAAACTGTGAATTTCTCTGTCATGATAGAGACAATTTGTAGCATGGGAGGAAGATGTGGCCTTCTTCAGAAAACTCATTATATATTAGGCAGTAGGCCCGGTATCAAACACACATATTATAGCAATTTTCATCAGAGGAAAGGTCAGTAGTTATTTTTCCATATATAGGTGACTTTGCAGGTGTATGCCCTCCAGGAATTCAAATATCGACCAAAACTATTTTTTTTTATTTTTCGTACAAAAGTAATGGTCCATTTCACCAGCTAAACAATATCAGATTTTCAAAATTTTAGACACCTTCTTGGACCTAAACCCTTACCTCGTGCAAAATTTCGTGACTATTGAGCTATAATTGCGACCTCTAGCGTGCTTATGATTACACTACAAGCAAAAAACTGGGTATATTAGGCTGTAACTCTGTTATCTGACCACGTAAATCAACATAATTGGTATCAATGGAAAGAGCAAGAGTTGGCCTTCCAAATATTATTTACGTGGCCGGAATGTGTCTTCCAGGCATAAAGATATAACCGGTATATAAAAAATTTTCACAATTTTCACACAAAAGTTGTGGTCCATTTAACCCTCTAAACATCATCCGATCACCATCTCAAATTGCAAGCATTTTCATTGTCATATACTGTTATCTCGTTCGAATTTTCGACGCGAGCGGGCTATTATTGCGACCTACAGAGCACCTACAAAATCCAATAAAAATTTTGGTTTTGGTCCATTTCACCCGCTAAATATTTCGCGATCATCAGCAATTAAAATAGCGATCTATTCTGATGTGAAACCGACCTCCATACCAAATTTCGTGACGATCGGTCCATAATTGCGGCCTGGAGTTTGATTACAATTTATAATGGACAGACGGACACACGGACACACATCTCAAAATCGCTTTATCTCGTCGAGATATGAAGATTGGTATACCACATTGGGGGTCTCCGACGAATATTTCGCGGTGTTACATGAATTTTCACCAAAACAAACTTATAATACCCTTTCCACATAGTGGTGTAGGGTATAAAAATGTGTTCAGCTAGGTGAAAGGTACCACTAACGGGCCTATATCAAAGAGTCAACCTATCTTTAAATTTTTTTGGCGGAAAAGTTTTATAGCTGCAGGAAACTTCAAGAGTCAAATTGAGGGTAGTTTCATCAAAACAATGTAGACACTCAAAAAATGGACCAATGTTGACGAATTTTAGTTAAGAAATTTCATGACCAATGAAAATTCCCGAAAATCGGGAGGTACAGTTATATGGGGGGATATATCAAAACATGGACCTATATTGACGATTATTTTGGAATAGACAAAGTTTTAGCTAAAATTCTCAAAATACCGATCATTACAGCTAGTTCGGTTAAAAATTGCAGCTAAAATTCTCAAAATACCGAAAATCGGGATATACCGTTATATGGGGGCTATACCAAAACATGGACCTGTGTTGACGATTTTTTTGTTGGAGATGTTTTATGACCACTGAGAACTTCAAATGTCAAATTACAGCTATTTCGGTAAAAAAACTGTAGCTAAAACTCTCAAAATACCGAAAATCGGGAGGTACCGTTATATGGGGGCTATACCAAACATGGACCTATGTTGACGATGTTTGGTGGAGATGTTTCATGACCACTGAGAACCTCAAGTGGCAAATTACAGCTATTTCGGTTAAAAATTGTAGCTAAAATTCTCAAAAAAACGAAAATCGGGAGGTACCGATATATGGGGGCTATACCAAAACATGGACCTATGTTTAAGATGTTTCGTAGAGATGCTTCGTGACCACTGAGAACCTCAAATGTCAAATTACAGCTAATTCGGTTAAAAATTGTAACTAAAATGCTGAAAATACCGAAAAGCGGGAGGTACGGTTATAAGGACGATGTTTGGTGGAGATGTTTCATGACCACTGAGAACCTCAAATGTCAAATTGCAGATAGTTCGGTTACAAATTGTGGCTAAAAATCTCAAAATACCGAAAATCGGGAGGTACATACAGTTAAAATACATGCCGACAGTTTTTGATCAGAAATCGTCAAAAAAATCGTCAAATCGTCAACAACTCGGTTTGGTTACCGTTTAATGCGATTTTTCGTTGCTATTTTTGTGAATGGGACTGACAACATAAGATATACAATCCACAGCAACAAATCTAACCCAATATCACTTAAATACTGCTAAAAAAACAGCTTTCAGAAGATGATAGTTTTCCTATGGTTATCGAGTTTGAAGCAATGCAGTATGGTAAAGCTGGGTACACATTGCCATTTTAAATGGTAGCTTAGCTCAAATATCGCTTGCTTAACAGTGTGATTGTCCATATTTGTCCGTACACGTACATTTTGGTTGTTGGGCAGTCGAAAATCGATAAAAATTTTCTTTCAAAACTGGCCTACAACTTAAAGAGGGCATTTGTAGGAAGTTAATAAAGCTGGACTCATATTTTTTATAACAAAATATATACAAGTAAGAAAAGTCTATAGTCGGACGGAGCCGACCATGGGATACCCTATACCATTATCCCTGGACAATCGCTCTCCACGGAACTTCTTTTCAATGATTGTGAAAATTTAATTATCAAATATCAGAAATGTAATGTATAATACTTATGACCAAAACCAAAAAGTTATCTAGCACGACAAAGACTTTTTTGTAGCAGGAAAGGAAAATTTAGTTCACACAAACTAAAATGTAATGAAACCCACTTATGTAGTACTACTCCTTCCGTTGTTAAACCGCTACGTTATTGAATTTTTTACCAATTTCACACAAAAGTTTCAGTCCATTTAACCCGCTAAGTATTCTCTGATCTTCACGTTGGTTTGTACGCATCTTCTTCATCATAAACTCAAACTTTGTTTAAAATTTTGCGTGTTATTATTTTGACCTACAGGGCCGCTACAAAATTGGTTAAAATTTTGTTTTTGGTCCATTTCATCCCCTGAACATTTCACGATCATCACCAAAAACTAATCATTTCAATTCTGGCCCGAACCCAACCTCCTTAAAAAATTCGTTACAATCGGTCCATAATTGCGGCCTTAAGTTTGTTTAAAATTTTTAATGGACGGACACACATCGCTAAATCGCTTTATCTCATCGAGATATGAATTTTGGCATACCAAATATGGGGTCTAGGACGAACATTTGGTGTTGTTACATAAACTTTTGGAGAAATAATATGTAGCATGGGATAAAAATGTGGTTCTCTACACAGAATCCATTATATATTAGGCAGTAGGCCCGTTATCTAGCAAACACTTTATTGCAATTTACATCAGAGGATAGGTCAGTAGTTTTTTGCCATATGTAGGCTACTTTGCGAAATATATATGTCCTCAAGGAATTAAAATATCGACCAAAAATAAAATTTTTATATTTCTTACAAAAGTAATGGTCCATTTCACCCGCTAAAGAATATCAGATCATCATGCAAAATTGTATGCATCTTTTTCGACCTATACTCTTACCCGGTGCAAAATTTCGTGACTATTGATGTATAATTGCGACTTCTAGCGAGTTTATTACTACACTACAAACAAATAACGGAATATATTAGGCTGTAACTCTGTTATCTGATCATGCACACCAATATAATTGGCATCAATTGAAAGATCAAGCGTTCCACTTTCGAGTATATCTCACTTGTCCGGAATGTCACTTCCAGGAATTAAGATATAAGCTGTATATTTAAAATATTCACAATTTTCACACAAAAGTTTTGGTCCATTTAACCCTCTAAATATTATCCGATCTAGGGATCTATTCTGATCTGAACCCGACCTCCATACAAAATTTCGTGATGATCGGTCCATAATTGCGGCCTGGAGCGTGTTTACAATTTATAATGGACAGACGGACGGACGGACGGACTGACGGACGGACACACATCTCAAAATCGCTTTATCTTGTCGAGATATGAAGATTGGTATACCACATTGGGGGTCTCCGACGAATATTTCGCGGTGTTACATGAATTTTTACCAAAACAAACTTATAATACCCTTTTCCACATTGTGGTATAGGGTATAAAAACGTCAAAATTTCTTATAAAAACTTTGATTTTTTTCTTTAATAAAATGATTTTTCCGCGAACAAGTTTGCCCTTTAAAGGATTGGACATGTCCTCCACATTTAGAGGAAGATACTCTGGTATGAAAACATCCGCTTTAATACACTGAGGGAAATTTTTGCACATTTTTCAAATTGAACACACCCTTTGGACTTTGCTTTTTATATGTGTTCTTATTTCGGCGTCCGCGACTGTTCTCAGTAGTGTTATGTTCCTATAATAATGGACCAGGTTATGCTCTCCATACCGGATTTTACGAATCAGTCGTTTTTTTAACCGAACTCGCATGTAAAAGTCCCGTTTTCGCGGGAATGACTGTGTTCATGGAAATTGAGGTTTTAGGTTGCGTAAGTTGCTTTTAAAAAGTACTAAAATTTCGCTCAGTGTATTAAAATAGCGGTTGTTTTCATATGAGATTATCTTCCTCTAAATGTGGAGCATATTTCCAAACCTTTAAACGGCAGACTTATTCGCGGAAAAATCATTTTATTGAACAAAACACCCACCATAGTATGGAGGGTATATTAAGTTTGTCATTCCGTTTGTAACACATCGAACTAATCATTTGCGACCTTATAAAGTATATATATTCTTGATCAGGATAAAATTCTAAGACGATCTAGCCATGTCCGTCTGTCCGTCTGTTGTAATCACTCTAGCGTCCGCAATAATTGAGATAGAGTGCTGAAATTTTGCACCCGAGGGTCTTTTTTCCATAGGCAGGTCAAGTTCGAAGATGGGCTATATCGGTCCACTCTTTGGTATAGCCCCCATATAACGGTACCTCCGGATTTGAGGTATTTTGACGTTATTCGCCACATTTGCAGACCGAACTAGCTATAATTTGGCACTTAGGGTTCCTAGGGATCAACAAACTTATATCCCAAAAGATATGGGCATAGGTCCTAGTATAGTCCCCATATAACGGTACCTCCCGATTTTCGGTATTTTGAGAATTTTAGCCACAATTTTCAACCGAACTATCTGCAATTTGACATTTGAGGTTCTCAGTGGTCATGAAATATCTCCACCAAACATCGTCAACATAGGTCCATGTTTTGGTATAGCCCCCATATATCGGTACGTCCCGATTTTCGGTATTTTGAGAATCATAGCCACAATTTGTAACCGAACTAGCTGTAATTTGACATTTAAGGTTCTCAGTGGTCATAAAACATCTCCACGAAACATCGTCAACTTAGGTCCATGTTTTGGTATAGCCCCCCATATAGCGGTACCTCCCGATTTTCGGTATTTTGAGAATTTTAGCTACAGTTTTTAACCGAAATAGCTATAATTTGACATTTGAAGTTCTCAGTGGTCATAAAACATCTCCAACGAATCATCGTCAATATAGGTCCATGTTTTGGTATAGCCCCCATATAACGGTATCTCCCGATTTTCGGTATTTTGAGAATTTTAGCTGAAATTTTTAACCGAACTAGCTGTAATGATCGGTATTTTGAGAATTTTAGCTACCATTTTGTCTATTCAAAAATAATCGTTAATATACATAGGTCCATGTTTTGGTATATCCCCCCTTATAACTGTACCTCCCGATTTTCGGGCATTTTCAGTGGTCACGAAATTTCTTCACTAAAATTCGTAAACATTGGGTCCATTGTTTTGATGAAAATACCCTCAATTTGACTCTTGAAGTTCCCTGCAGCTATAAAACTTTTCCGGCAAAAAATTTAAAGATCGGTTGACTCGGTAGCTGAACCCATTTTTTAGATTAGATTAGATAACACTGTGCAACAAATTTGTGGTGAATGTCTGGGGCAAGGAAAATTCCTCTTGGGGAAAAAAGGCCTTGGTGAGTATATTATAAACCCCGAAGGACAGACGCGCCGTGAGTCGAACTTCCGCGTTATGTTAGAGACCCTGTGGGCCATCAGGAATTAGCGTTATATCTTTTTTCACTGTTGCTTAAGTGCTCTACAAAAACAACAAACAAAGATATAATGCTAATTCATGATGGCTTACAGGGTCTCTTGCAAAAACTTCATCACGCCATAACGCGGAAGTTCGACTCACGGCGCATCTGTCCTTCGGCGTTTTTATCTCTGCCCCAACATTTGTGTTCACAGTGTAATTTAAGCAATATTGGGAGGCAGTAGGATCTATCCATTGTCGAAATTTGTTCCACCTAAAATTGTGAAAGGACCCTTATTATTCCATTTTAATTAAGACTATTTTATGGTGGAGGGTATAAAAAGTTCGGCCCGACCGAACTTAACGACTTTTTACTTGTTCATACTTATTTTGAAAATGTTCCATGTTATCAGCATCCGCAGCACTCGAACGTATCCGTCGATGTCGCCTGTGTCATATTCTATGTTATTGTGAAGAAATATGACATAACTGCGCGACTCTTATTGATATTCCGAGATGTTTCAATTATCTGCCAATTTAAAGCCATTTACGCTGTTATTTCGGCGTCCGCGGAATTATTTATATGGTTTTATTGGTGAAAAAATGATTAGAAAGCCCCGCTTTATCGCCTGAAAGAAAATTCGGCGGTAATATTTCCACAATTCACGAAAATAAAATGACTGTTCTATCCTGATGACCGAAAATAAATGCCTATTTTTTTCATAGTACTATCGGAAAAATGATCAGAAAATCATTTCGCGAAAAGCTAGAAACATAATTTTTTCTGTGTTTGATACGGAACACCATAGGCTTTAAATCCCTACAAGATTAAAAACGTAGATTCATTCACTTCGGGATAAATAAGCTAACAGTAACAGAAATTTAGGTGTTCTATTCTACTGACGTGGATTGTATATGCATATAATTGAACACAAGATTTAGCACCACATACATATATGTATGTAACATTCAATTGGATCATAAAGTACACAAAGAAGTTAAATATTCACGTTGTCATTGGAGAGGATGAATCTCAGTGTGAGAATGTTCGCACGAAGTAGGTAGGTGTGCTCAGAATTTGAATAAAATTGCTTTGAAATTGATTGAAGTATATACTATTCAATTCATTGACACGTCTTAAAAATTAGGTTTAGGCACTAGTTAAGCTTCCATACTTATATCTATAAAATTGAAAAATGTTTGTACGTTTGTTTTTACCTTATGGACACACGAACAGTTGAATAGATTTCCCTGAAATTTTTATAATTTTTGGAATTCCGCGTAGTTGTGGAGATGAAGCATCAGTTTACGACGCACAGTGTCACGATCGTGGTAAAATGGTCAAAACCAAGTACATCCGAATACAAATTTATTGATGAGAATTGATAGTAAACATTTCAATTTGAAGGAAATTGAATCCGAAATTTTTTTGCAAATATGCATTTTTGTCCCTATTTTACTAAAATTAATAACATTTATTATGCATCAAAATTTGAAAATTAGTGGAGTGGGAAGAAATTTGTATAAAAGTGTATATCAATATTATTTGCTGTTTCAGTTGTGAAAAATGAGTACTTCAAATGTATAAGGTGCCAGCTGCAGAGGTTTGCAGACGAACATGTTATTTATCTTTTTCAGTGACCACCTCATTAGGGAGTTACCTCCTTTTTATACCCTCCACCATATGGAGGGTATAATTAAATTTGTCATTCCGTTTGTAACACATCGAAATATTCGTCGGAGACCCTATAAAGTATATATATTATTGATCAGCATAAAATTCTATGTCGATTTGACCATGTCCGTCTGTCCGTCCGTCCGTCCGTCAGTCCGTCCGTCTGTCTGTCTGTTGAAATCAAGATACAGCTCGCAATTTTAAAGATAGAGAGTCAAAATTTGGTACAAAAGTTTTTATTACTCGCAGGATGGTTGGTATTGAAAATGGGATATATCGGTCCACGTTTTGCTATAGCCCCCATAGAACGGTACCTCCCGATTTTCGATATTTTTAAGGTTTTAGCTTCATTATCTTACCAAAATGGCTGAAATTTGGTACGTAGTCTTCCTTAGGGGTATAAAACTTTCCCCCAGAATTTTGTTGGTATCGGTCCACACCTTCATATAGCCCCCATAGAACGGTACCTCCCGATTTTCGGTATTTTGAAGGTTTTAGCTTCATTATCCTACCAAAATGGCTGAAATTTTGTATTTAGACTTCGTCCCCTTTAAATTTGTCGGTATAGGTCCACGCCTTCATATAGCCCCCATGGAAAGGTACCTCCCGATTTTTCATATTTTGAAGGTTGTGTCTTCAATCTTCCCACCAAATTGGCTGAAATTTGGTATTTATTCTTCAATGTGATATAAAACTGTTCGTCAGAAATATGTCTGTACAGGTCCACGCATTCATATTGCCCCATTTCTGACTAACATTCGTCGGTATAGGTCCACGTTTCGATATAGGTCCCATAGAACGGTACTTCCCGATTTTCGTAATACTGAAGATTGTGACGTCAATATCCAACCGAAATGGTTGAAATTCGTTTTTTCGTCTTCCAAGAGTTATAAAATATTCCAGAAGAGTATTAGAAGCGTACTTCTTGATTTTCTGTATTTTTTAAGTTTTAGTCACATTCTCTTACCGAAATATAGGAAATTTGGTATTAAGTCTTCTTTGAGCCTAAAAACTTTCCGTCAGAAATTTGTCGGTATAGATCGACGTTTTGAAATAGCCCATATAGAATGGTGCCTCACATTGTTTTACCGAAATTGCTGAAATTTAGTATTAAGTCTTCTTCATACACGAAAGGAAACTAATTATTCCATTCTACTTCAATACAACTTGTGGTGGAGGGTATAATAAGTTCGGCCCGGCCGAACTTAACACCGTTTTTACTTGTTGTATAAATGTTTTGAGGTGTCCACTAAAGCTCGCTTGAATAGAACACCCTACAATTTTTTACAGTGTTTTATTTAACTTGCTTTGGTGTCCGTTTAGTTCAAATCTGGTAAGTCATTTTAAACACCGTTGTAGTTGACCAATCGAACTAAAACTTTGCACACTTTTCAGATTTGGATGACAATACATGAATATGAAATCAAATCAATATTGGTAAATTTTTACAGTCTTTTTACATTGTTTCATTTATCTAGCTTTTCAAATCGGATTACTCGTTTTTGACACAGTTGCAGTTGACCAATCGAACTAAAGCTTTGCACACTTTTCAGATTTGGATGACAATACATGAATATGAAACCAAAACCAATATGGGTCCATTTTTTCCTATAGCCCCCATATAGCAGTACCACCCGATTTATTCCAAATCTAGTAACTCATTTTTAACGCAGTTGCAGTTGACCAATCGAACTGAAACTTTGCACACTTTTCAGATTTCGATGACAATACATGAATATGGGTCCATTTTTTCTATAGCCCCCATAGAGCGCTACCACCCGATTTCAGGTATTTTGAGGATTTTGTCTTAATTTTTAGCCCGAATTAGCTGTCATTTGGAATTTGGGATTCCCAATGATACAGACATTTCCCCACCAAAAATTGTGAGTTTAGGTCTAGGCATTGGTATAGCCCCATATAGCGGCTCCAGTCGATTTCAGGCATTTTGGGGATTAAATCTTCATTTTTAGCCCAAATTAGCTGGCATTTGAAATTTGGGATTACCAATGATACAGACATTTCCCATTAAAAATTGTGAATTTAGGTCCAGGTTTTGGTATAGCCCCCATATAGCGGTACCACCCTATTTCGAGTGTTTTAAGGATTTTATCTTCATTTTTAAGCATTTTTAAGCACCCGATTTCAGGTATTTTGAGATTTTGTCTTCATTTTTAGGCCGAATTAGCTGTCATTTGGAATTCCCAATGATACAGGCATTTCCCCACCAAACATTGTGAATTTACGTCCGGATTTTGGTATAGCCCCCATATAGCGGTACCACCCGATTTCGAGTGTTTTAAGGATTTTATCTACATTTTTAAGCCGAATTGGCTGTAACTTAGCATTTGGAGTTCCCAATGGTATAGCCCACATATAGCGGTACCACCCGATTTCAAGTGTTTTAGGTATTTTATGTTTATTTTTAGGCCGAATTGGCTGTAACTTGGCATGTTGAGTTCCCAAAGAATCATACATTTGGTACAATGGTACAGAAACTTTCCCACCAAAAATTGTGGGCATAGGTCCAGGTTTTGGTATAGCCCCTACAAACAGTACAATTCGATTTCAGATAGTTTAAAGTTTGTATCTACATTTTCGGCTTAAATTGGCTGTAATTTGGTTATGGGGTTCTCAGGGGTCAAAGCAATTTATTTACTAATAAAAAGTTAAAAATAAAAAATAATTAAAAAAATTAGAAAAAAACTAGAAAATAATTTGTCGCTTAGCCTCAATAAATATATTCTTTCTCATGATGGAATCTCTCAAAATAAAACGTTTGTATTTAAATTAAAAATGGTGAAAAAATTAAATGGCAAACGTGCATTTATACATAAAACATTGAAACTTGATTTTTTATATTATTTTTATTTTTCAACCTCCATTTCATTTCGAATTATACAAGATATGAAGTTTCTAAGTTTTATTATATTTTTTTCATGTGTTTGGAGTAAACTTAGTCATTAATTTGCATTCAAATCGAAGTTATAGAAGATTTACACAACGAAAAAAAAAAATAAAGTAAAAAATTTAAGTAAACAACTTGGCTCATTTAAATAGAATCCCCTTTTAAAACTTGGGAATACAGAAGACTGTATTTGAATATCGATGCATATTAACTCTATATTGAAAACGAAGTAATTTAAGTAATATTTAGTAAAAGTATATGCCTCCTGCTTAAGGATAAACCCGTATATCCTGCTTTGGCAAGGATTCTTGTTATAATCAAGTGAAATGCCTATCAAGGCTTTCAACAAGTTTATTTTTGGAAGCATGCTGTCCCCTAGAGTCTTATAATTAACGCATAAGTCATTCCCATACATTTTTACCACTGTAGAATATTTACCACTGTATAATATAGCTTCCTCTTCAGGATATCCGCATTTCATTTGAAAAATTTAAATTTTGACGACTCCAATTGTATAAAAGTTTATAAAATCATGATTAAATTTCCAGTGTATTAAAAGCGGTTGTTTTCAGATCCGATTATCTCCATCTAAATGTGGAGCATATTTCCGAACCTTTAAACTACAGACTTGTTCGCGGAAAAATCATTTTATTGGACAAAACATAAAGGTTTTTAAAAAAATTTTTGACGTTTTTCATACTTATTTTGAAAATGTTCCATCTTATCAGCATCCGAAGCACTGCGCGACTCCTATTGATATTCCGAAATGCTTCAATTATCTGTCAATTTAAACCCTTTTACGCTTTTATTTCTGTGTCAGCGGAATAATATAAAAGTCTTCTTTGGTGAAAAATGATTACAAATCCCTGCTTCAGCGACTGAAATTCGGCGTTTATATTTCAAAAATTAGCGAAAATAAAGTGACTGTTATATCCTGACGACCAAAACTAAAATATAAATCGGAAAATTGATCAGAAAATCATTTCGCGAAGAGCTAGAAACATACATTTTTCTGTGTTTGATGCGAAACATTATAGACTTTAAGTCCCTACAAGAATCTTAACGTAGATTCATTCGTTTTGGGATAAATACTCTAACATTAACAAAAATTTAGGTGTTTTATTCTACTGACGTGGAGTGTATACAGATTTTATTCTCTCAACAATTAAAAAGTCGTCAAGTTCGGCCAGGCAGAACTTTTTATACCCTCCATAAAATATCCTTAACTAAAATGGGTAATGAGTTTGCATTCCTGTCCTAAATTTTAGGTGCAAACATTTTTCGGCCACGGATTCCGGAAATGCCTAAATCATCCAAACTAAACAAGTAAGATGGATTATAGTCGGACAGAGCCAACCATATGGTACGCTACTCCACTACACCTGGGCACTATTTTCCAAGGAATTTATTTTATATGATTGCGACATATTTTAGCCATCCGGTCATATATACATAAGTTGATAAACATGGTAACATACCAGAAATATAGAACATACATACATATATACGCAGTCATTACTGGAAACGTAAACTATTATATTCCGTATTTTATAATGACCAATAGGGGCTTTTTCGCTACATATTATTAAAACAAGTTAGAAAGTATCAGTCAGCTGTGCCGACGGAGATATACCTTCAGCCTCGGACACAAAAAAAATAAGCAAACTCAATACTTATAAAGTCTCTATAGTTTTTTTTAACATTTTTGGCCAATTTCCCAATAAGGAGGGACTTTGACCCCCAAAAAAATTGTGTCGTAACAAGGGCCACAAAGACAAAAAAACGCAAAAAAATTGAAACAGTCCGAGACGAGTCCTTAAACGGCACTCTTTCCAAAATTTGTGTGGGAAGCACCCGAAGGAGTGCTCCGATGTAGTCCATATTCGGACGTAATCCAAGAAATATTACGATGTACAAACGATGAATAACCTTAGCGAAAAATTTCAAACTTCTGTGGGGGTAATTAACAGAAGCGGTAGACCGATATAAATTTTAAATACATAAAGATTGGAAAACTCAATTGTTAACATTCGCAAATAGATGGAGTTAAGCTCTGTTGTTACGATATCATAACAACATTCTGTTAAGTAGTTAACCATTTCAGGCGTTTTTAACCGCCAAGTTCATATTCAATGAACTGGAAACTGCTATGGAATACAATCCTGAGTCCAATTTTATATTTTCCTACAATTTGTATAAGCCGGATTGCGCTTTAATGAGGTTTTTAACATTAACATACCGCTGTTGTTGGTAAAGTGTTTATATACTTTGTTCATAAACATTTGTTCATTATGTATCTTTTCCAGTCTTTACAGTTCTATGTCTTTGCCGATATGCTCCATCTTCGAATTTAAACTAAGTTTGCACAAAATTGACGAGACCTAAAATTTGAACTAAATAGGTTTACCAACCAGCCAGACAGACATGAGTAAATCGACTCCAAATTGTCTGAAATTTCGTCCAAACATACTTGGGGTCTAAAATCATTATTTCGATAATCTTGTTGGCATAAATTTTGAGGGTATAAACAAATACTAAAAGGTTTTTGAAATAGTTTTCGGTGATTTTTATCGAACCGATCAATGAAAAAAGACCAATATTTCGAGGTAATATTACATTACTTTCTACCAAAGGTATCACAAAAGTTTCAAGACCCCGTACAGCATTCTAATTTGTAACAATTTAAACACCTGGTAATCCTTCTTTAATGATTTAAAAAACTTTTCTATCATGATTGCGACATTTTGTAACATGGAATGTAAATGTAGTTCTATGCAAGAAAATCACAAAAATACAAAAATAAAAAAATTTGTTAGGCAGTAGTTCAGTTATCTAACCGCTATATTCATGTTGGTTTTCAACTTTATTTTCGTAGATTGCAGACATATGTCTCCTAGAAATAAAATATAGACCAAACATTGAATTTTTGATATTTTTTTCCACAAAAGTTCACCCGCTAAGAACTATCCGATCATTATCCAAAAATTGTTGGCATCTTCCTTGATCAAAATTTTTACCTCGCGTAAAAATTTGTCAGTATTAAACTATAACTGCTAACTCTAGCGTAGTTATGGTTACTATACCAGACGTGACCAAAAAGAGAACAGCCCAAAATGTGAATGTATTCAAACTATTGGCAACTTATGACTGTGTGTTAGTGTGTTTTTATGCACGCACGCTACAAAACAAAAACAAATCAAAACATTATCTCTTTTTCGTACGAATGCATAGAAACATTCGGGTCGTATGTGTGTAAATTGCCGAAAAACTTCGGCACCGCTGTGTCAAAGAAGAACACATTTGTACTATACACACAATTAAAACTGTGGTATTTCAGTATATACTAGGCAGTAACTACGTTATCTGAGCACGTACACCAACATAATTTGCATCCATGGAAAGGTCGAGAGATCGTCTTTCAAAAATAACTCACTTGGGCGGAATGTGTCTACCAGTAATAAAGATATAAGATATAAATTATTTTGTTTTCCAATTTTCACACAAAAGTTTCGGTCCATTTCACCCGCTAAAAACTAACTGATTATCATGTAAAATTGCAAGCTTCTTCACTGTCATAAGTTCCCACCTTATTTAAAATTTCGCGCCGGTCGGACTATGATTGTGACCTACAGAGCAGATACAAATTCGAATAAAAATTTTGTTTTTGGTCCATTTCACCCCCTAATTATTTTACGATCATCACCAATAACAATAGCGATCTATTCTGATGTGAAACCGACCTCCACACCAAATTCCGTGACGATCGGTCAATAACTGCAGTTTGATTACAATTTATAATGGACAGACGGACGGACGGACACACATCGCTATATCTCGTTGAGATATGACAAATGGAATATAATGGTACAGACGGACACACGGACGGACGGACACACATCGCTATATCGCTTTATCTCGTCGAGATATGAATAATGGTATATAACATTGGGGGTTTACGAGTAAGAATACGAATAGGTCGTAATCTATTTGTTTATCCCGCTGAGTGTAGTGACCGGTGGTCATCCCCACAAATTGTTTAAGAAAACCGCGAAATTCAAGATACTTTTTAATATATTGTTTACAAATTGTTTGCATTGCTATGGTAATTACTGTCTTGACCCTGAATGGTCGTTGCGGAAGTGAAATATCGCGTTCATCCCAAAATTTTCATAAATGTATTATTTCAATTAATTAGAACGGTCGTAAGCTGTTTTTTTCTTCTAAGAATAGTGACCGGTGGTCCTCCCCACAATGTTTTTAAGAAAATCAAAAATCTTTGATATTTTTGAACGTATTGTTTACAGATTTTTTTCCCTGAATGATCGCGGTCATCACAAAGTTTTCAAAAATGTATTATTTCAATTAATATACATAATTTTAGTAAGCGTGACACAAAAATGATATGAACACTAGCTTGAACAAGTGGGATAGCGCGGTCGTGAGCTATTTTAATATGGCTAAGTGTAGTGACCGGAGGTTCTCCTTCAATTTTTTTAAAGTCCATGATGTTTTTGAACGTATTGTTTACAGATTGTTTGTAATACTACTGTAATTACCGTCTTGACCCTGAATGGTCTTCGCGGAAGTGAAATATCGCGGTCATCACAAAATGTTCAAACATTTATTATTTCAGATAATATACATAATTTTGTGTGCCTAAAAAATGCTATAAACGCTGAACACTAAACAATAAGTGGGATAGCGCGATCAAATCCACATTTTGGAATACAGTAAAATTCCGATAACTTGAGATGTCACTATCCAGAGGTTAAATCCACCAAAAATAGCGAAAATCAGGCGCCACCCTTCTATGGGAGCTATATCAAAACGTGGACCTATACTGACAATTCTCTGCAGTAATAATTACGACCCCAACCGAGACCAACAATCCAATATATAGCAATGTTAATTGACGTGCACCGATCATTATATGTATGTGGGTCAGAAAGTGCTTTAAACTGTCAATTTATGGTGAAGGGTATAATAAAAGAGATTTTATATTTTAAATTTGGGGGATACCATTACATGGAATTTATGTCAAAACATTGATTTATATTAGATAACTGAAGTTTACGGAGAACCCAAACAACGGGAAAGCAACGCGGTCCGGGTCAGCTAGTAGCTTATATGAAAAATTTATTTCTTAACAATTTACAAATATTTTATATGAAATCGAATAAAGTATTGTAATGAGTTTAGTTTCCGTGTTTGTAACCACTATATGTATTTACCACGTCATTAAGATAGCACACATTTCTATTGACAAATGTAATTAACCAAGATTCAATAAAAATTAAGTACATAAATCATTTAATTTTGGATGCTTTTATCCTTTACACCATTTAAGAAATGAGTTTTCATTGTTAATAGTTTCAGTGTAAATGTTTGGCATTCTAAATTAGTTTCAGACCTGTCCAAGTCAAATCTGAAGACATAAGTTTAAGACCCTATAAAAAAAACCGACTGCGGTACTTCACCCAGTGTCCAAAATACATATTGTCATTCAGTTAGAAATGTTACTAATTGATGTAATTCTCTGTTTCAGGACATTGCAGACATTTAACCTATTAATTGTAACCTCTCTACCCCGATATGTATGTACATGCAAATTGCATTAATGTACATGTGATAAGTTCATACTGATACTAATGCTGCTGCTGCAACTCATTCAAGGACTCCTCTAAATTAAGCGCGTTTATTCAAGTTATTAACAAAAGGCTTTTGTACGTTATAAATGCCCTCCTTTATTGATATTATGCGTAGTCAAACATAACTGATTGTGCTTACAACCAACCAAAACAAGCGAGTACTCACACACACATACTCATTCGCCGATCAACATGAATAAGCTTAGCTCATACAAATACATATGTACATATGTATGTATATTGTACAGAATAAGGACACACGAAATGAGTTCAGCAACATTATTCGCCAAATACTGAGGTAGTTAGGCCAATGAATTTGTGTTTGTTTGTGTGTGAGTTTATATGTATATGTATGTGTGTGTGCGAACCGAAAGACAGGTCATATGTCATTGCGACTGTGGTGGTTTGCACAGATACTAAATACACATGCGAAGAATTCGTTTGGAATGTTTACTTTATCAACATTTATACGGGTCTTGTTATATCCTCGCAGTTGTAGTCGTCGCAGTCCTTGCCGTTGCCCCATTCGTATTTGTTTTGTTTAATGCATTTATCTTGTGTGGCCTCTGTGTAAATATACACAATTTATATAGGTGAATGAGTATGAATAAGTATGGGTAAGTTAGTGTGAGAGTTTAAATGTATGTGTGTATGTTTATTAATGAATATATACTGCAATAATTCTTAACGTATAATATTTGCATTAACATTCCTAAATAAATTTAAATGGACTTTTGCCGCAAGCTATGAAATTGGTATGTGGCATTTCTAGTTTTATTAAAACTAGTTAGATATGGAGGGGAGCCGAGGCAATGGAATTGTTCGGGAAGTATAATGGTACAGAAAAAAACAACAGCTCTTTTTAGTATATGGATTTAACATGTTAACCTATAAGATGAAAGTGACATAGTTATAAATTTTCCTGTTATGAAAAATAAGTGAGTCGAGTTTTATCTCCAGTGGCGGTCATATAATTATAAGTATGACACACAGTGGGAAAAATACAGATCTAGCGTGCAAAAAATAAAAGTCGATGTTTTATTGTATGTTTATCCATAATTTAGATAAGAATAGCTTTAACCCTACATATAAGATAGGGTTAACTTCGACTAACAAATATTTCAATGTCCTAGGTGTTCTGCTTCAAGAGCTACAAGGATGTTGCGTATATGCAACATTGGGCAATGGTGTTATAAATTTAAATACCAGTTATTTTTGTTTTTAAGTGCTTTGTACTCAAAAGGTGTTCGTCTCAATCCCTGACCAGAGCATCAAAATTTTCAGCGGTGGCAAAGTCCCTAAGTATTTTAGCCATGATAACTTCTCTACAAGTGGTGTCATAACGTCCCAAAGGTCATATATATGAGAGAAGTCTCACTTGTCCTTTGGGGATGTTGCGGGAACATATTTATATAGTATTCAAAACAATTTATTGAGGATTGGAGCACAAATGCACATTGCATTTGCTGCATTTACAGCTTGGCATAGCCTACATCTGCCCCTGGTTCGTCACTCCGACCCATGATTATGACCATCATATCGTGTGGATTTTGCACGGCCTCCAGAACCCGTAGAAGGGCTGGAGATGATGGTGTCTGTGATGACAGAGTGGATTTCAGAAAGGTAGAGATTAAAGAGTTCCGGAGATATTACCCCGCCTTGGGGAAATCCCTGCTTCACTCTACGGGTCCCCGACTTCTTGTTTCTGAATTCCACAAAGGACTGGCGTCCACAGTTGATCATCCAACTTTTCAAACAAGGCTGGAGGGTAGTATTCTGTACATCATCGAAAAACTTGCCATGGTTAACGATATCGGAGGCCTTCGATAGGTCTGGAGCCATCAGACTGTTCGGTCGCACAACCTGTTCTGGTTCAGTCCTCAACTGATATGTGTGGAAATGGCGTGTAATGATGTTGTAGTACTGAGCATCTTCCGGAATCCATGTTGATGTTGGACAAATGGAAAACAGCTTCTCATCGTGGTGGGAGTAATGCCTTAGAAGAATCGGCCTGTAGAATTCTCTGTTGACATATTTGCCAGGCTTCAGAAGCGAGAGACTTGCCAACTTTTCGAGCTTTTGAACGCTAGTCAATGAAATAGGTGAAGAAGCTAGTGAATTCATTTTTAAATGTTCGTCATAGTTTAACTTAGGTTTTTACGAAAAGAAAAATTGACCATGCCCACTTTTCATACCCTCCACCATGTATGGTAACATGTTGGGAAAAATAATTATGGTAGGTATGTTATGTGATACCTGCTTTACTTTTTGTGATATCAAAAACATATTCAATTACAACTGTCAATGTAGTAATATTATGAAATATGTAAGGGGTGGGGCGCCTACGCCATGATAGGGGTGTGGTGGATTAATGTTAGAAATTTGTAATGTTTATCTTAAATTCTTTATGCCATAGATATACCACATTATAATGTGAAATTCAAATCAATTATTATCCTAAACGTATCTTGTTTTAGTAATATTATGATTTTTGTACCTAAATTCAAGGTACCTACTTCAATTAAGTACTGACTCTGGTTCTTTTTGTGAATTTTAAAATTGTTTTTGATTATTCAATAGAAAACATGTTTCTTTTTCGCATAATGTTGATATTTAAGGAAGAAGTATGGTATTTGCAGGTTTAGAGCCCGTTGGTAAATGTCCCATATCGATGGCGAAGCTGCCCCATGGGTGGGGAGGCTTCGCCACTATTTAGACATTTTGTAAATTCTCAAAAATAATATTTTAAAAACAATATTATAACCATTCATATATCAGAACATATAGTCAAGATATGCTAATATTTTTACCAAAAATAAAATTTGAAAAAACTTTAACGGTGTCGATATGAGAACATTTTGAACAAAAACGTGGCGAAGGCGCCCCATGTTACCATATATGGGTGTTTTTTAAGCTAGATAGAACTTTAAATTGTAAACAGTAACACAAAAAATTAATTTTGATAAAACTTTTTTTTTATTTGTTTCAGTATTCTCTGACAAATCATCATGAATAGACTCACGCTTGAACAACGCTACGAAATTATCCAAATTTACTTTGAAAATCAGTCGTCGATTCGCGCAACTTATAGACGACTTCGTCATTTGTATGGCGTACATAATCGTCCATCTGAACAAGCGCATTTTTGGCTTAACGGGTTTGTTAATAAGCAAAATTGCCGCATATGGAGTGAGACCAATCCACAAGAGACCCTACAGACTCCATTACATCCAGAAAAATGCACCGTATGGTGCGGTTTTCACGCTGGTGGCATCATCGGACCTTATTTCTTCAAAAATGAGGCCGGAGCTCGCGTTACGGTCAATGGAGATCGTTACCGCACCATGATCAATGATTTTTTGTTTGAAAATATGGATGACATTGATCCGGAGGAGATGTGGTTTCAACAGGATGGCGCTACGTGCCATACGGCGAACGCAATCATCGACTTATTGAAATCAAAATTTGGCGATAAGTTGATTTCGAGAAGTGGACCTGTCAATTGGCCTCCAAGGTCGTGCGATTTGACACCTCTCGATTATTTCCTGTGGGGCTACGTGTTTATGCTGATAAACCACTGGTTTATGCTGATAAACCAGCAACAATTGATGCCTTGGAGGCCAGCATTGTTCGTGTTATTCGTGACATACGGCCAGCAGTGCTCGAAAAAGTGGCCAAAAATTGGACGTCCAGAATGCACTTCGTCAAGAACAGCCGCGGTGCCCATATGCCCGAAATCATTTTTAAATGTTAATGTCACGTATTGATCTTTCGAATAAAAAAAAAAAATTTTGATTACAATTTAATTTTTTGTGTTATTTTTTACAATTTCAAGTTCTATCGGGCTTAAAAAAACACCGTGTATATATAATTGTTCCACAAACATCCCAGATGGGACAAGGGAGACTTCTCTCATATCAATGAGTGCACCCCGATTCATATTAGCTCAATGATATGGGACCTACAGTTTATCGCCGAGTCCGAACGGCGTGTCTTACGACACCACTTGTAGAGAAGTTTTACATGGCTGAAATACTCAGGATATGTCGCCAACATTACTGAGGTGTATTTTGCCACCGTTGAAAATTGTTTGATGTTGCTTGGCCGGGGAATCGAACCCACGACTTTCAGCGTGCAAGGCGGGTATGCATACCATTGCACCACGGTGGCACCCGACCCTCCACCATGTGGAGGGTATAATTAAATTTGTCGTTCCGTTTGTAACACATCGAAATATTCGTCGGAGACCCTATTAAGTATATATATTATTGATCAGCATAAAATTCTATGCCGATTTGACCATGTCCGTCCGTCCGTATGTCTGTCTGTTGAAATCAAGATACAGTTCGCAATTTTAAAGATAGAGAGTCAAAATTTGCTACAGAAGTTTTTATTACTTGCAGGATGGTTGGTATTGAAAATGGGATATATCGGTCCACGTTTTGATATAGCCCCCATAGAACGGTACCTCCCGATTTTCGGTATTTTTAAGGTTTTAGCTTCATTATCCTACCAAAATGGCTGAAATTTGGTACGTAGTCTTCTTTAGGGGTACAAAACTTTCCCCCAGAATTTTGTCGGTATCGGTCCACACCTTCATATAGCCCCCATATAACGGTACCTCCCGATTTTCGGTATTTTGAAGGTTTTAGCTTCATTATCCTACCAAAATGGCTTAAATTTGGTACGTAGTCTTCTTTAGGGGTATATAACTTTCCCCCAGAATTTTGTCGGTATCGGTCCACACCTTCATATAGCCCCATAGAACGGTACCTCCCGATTTTCGGTATTTGGAAGGTTTTGGCTTCATTATCACACCGAAATGGCTGAAATTTGGTACTTAGTCTACGTTGGTGGTATAAAACATTCCCCCAGAACTATGTCGGTATCGGTCCATGCCTTCATATAGCCCCCATAAAACGGTACCTCCCGATTTTCGGTATTTTTAACGTTGTGGCCTCAATATTCCACCGAAATGGCTGAAGTTTGGTATTTAGACTTCGTTGGTCCACGCCTTCATATAGCCCCCATGGAAAGGTACCTCCCGATTTTTCGTATTTTGAAGGTTGTGTCTTCAATATTCCTCCAAAATGGCTGACATTTGGTATTTAGTCTTCAATGTAATATAAAACTGTTCGCCAGAAATATGTCTGTACAGGTCCACGCTTTCATATTGCCCCATTTCTGAATAAAATTCGTCAGTATAGGTCCACGTTTCGATATAGCCCCCATAGAACGGTACCTCGTAATACTGAAGATTGTGACGTCAATATCCAACCGAAATGGCTGAAATTCGTTATTTCGTCTTCCAAGAGTTATAAAATATTCCAGAAGAGTATTATCAGTATAGGTACACGTCTTCCTATATCCCCATAGAAGCTTACTTCTTGATTATACCCTCAGCCTTTAGGCTATGAAGGGTATATACACTTTGATACGATGAAAATGTGCCTCATCGAAATAATGTTTTTAGACCCCAAGTATGTTTGGACGAAATGTGTTTCAGACAATTTGGAGTCGATCTAGCCATGTCCGTCCGTCTGTCTGTCTGTCTGTCTGTCCTGCTGGCTGGAGCGCACGATAACTCTCGAACGGATGAACCGATTCGGTTCAAATTTTGGCGTTCGTAATATTTTGCCCAAACTTAGTTTAAGTTCGAAGGTGAGCTACATCGGTCCAATCCTTCCGGTACCACCCCCACAAAAGTTCGAAAATGTTCGGAAAAATTGTGCGCACGATAACTCTTGAAGGGAGTAACCGATTTGGTTCATACATTGTATAGCGTAAACTTTCTACCAGAGTAATATGAGGTTCCTATATGGTCTTAATAGGTCCACTGCTTCGGGTACCTCCCACACAAAATTTGAGAAAAGTTCAGTTTAGGACCATCTCTCGAATCGCTTTGATTTTTGTTTTATCAACTTGTATTCACTGCCCTCCATACGGCGGTACAAGTATCATCAGGGGCAAGTCCATACTTCCTGAGAAAATAGCAGGAAAGTTGCAAAAAACCCCTATGACACCGTTTGAGGTGGTTGGAGCGCAAGATAACTCTCGAACGGATCTGCCGATTCGGTCCAAAATATGGCCTTAGTAATATTTTGTCCAAACATAGTTTAAGTTTGAAGATAAGCCATATCGGTCCACTCCTTCAGGTACCTCCCCCACAAAAGTTAAAAAATGTTCGGAAAAATTGTTCGTACGGTAACTCTTGAAGGGAGTGGCCGAATTTGTCTATACTTTACACATCCTAATATATCTACCAGATATAGATCTGGTTCAAATATGGACTATATTTGTCCACTCCATCCGGTACCTCCCACACAAAATTTCGGATAAGTTCATTTTAAGAGCTGCTATCGAATCACTTTAATTTTTGTTGAAGCAACTTGCATTCGCTGCCTCAATTTCGATGGTAAAAGTTTTTTAAGGGCAAGTCCATACTTCTTGAGCAAACAGCTCGAAGAGTGTAAAAACCCCCTATGGCACTATATGTTGTGGGAAAAAATTTTTTTCAATATACACAGGCTGAGGGTATATCTCTGTCGGCAAAGCCGACTGATACTTTTTTACTTGTTTTCGATATTTTTTAGTTTTAGCCACATTCTCTTACCGAAATATAGGAAATTTGGTATTTAGTCTTAGTATTAAGTCTTGTTCATACACGAAAGGAAACTAATTATTCCATTTTACTTCAATACAAGTTATGGTGAAAGGTATAACAAGTCCCGGCCGAACTTAACGCCGTTCTTACTTGTTTTAAATATGTTACATCCGGGTGAAAATACGCTACATAGTTTGTTGAATTTCGGAGGGCGGCGGGGTACCTACCTTATATTTACGATGGATCGGTTTAAAAATTAATATTCGAGACAATGATGGTTGTGTCTCTGATATTACGTACTTATTTGGGGCCTAAAGATCCAACTACAAACTACTCATTAAATATGTTGTACCTCCGGTTATAATAATTGAAATGTCAATTCCATAGCGAAAACGTCAAACAAATCCTCATAAAGAAGGTTAACCCAGCAAAAAGCTCGTTTTAATCTGCAAAACTAGTGAAGGAATTTTCACGTAATTTGCAGACAATGTTCAGAGTTGTCGCATGGAGAAAATAGAAAATATATGTTAATGAATTACGGAGGGTGTGCGAATAATATTGGTTGTTTCTCAGAATCTAGGTACTGTAAATGTTCTTAATTGGAGACCGAAGAACCGACCACGGCCACTTTTCAAATATGTTATATCTTGAAAACTAACCAACCGATTTCATGGAATATACCGATGTACACTTATATAGGCATGAATTGCAGAGGTGGTACGGTACCTCGCCTATTAAGGAAATTTATATAATTGCTTTAAATCTGGAATATTCCCCCCATTGTATTAACTTCATCATTACTCACTATTACAGAGAGTAATGTTTACAAAACGCACTGACAGCCTTGAATAATTTACTTATCGCTACCAATATTATGATTTCATCCCGTCGAGGGGAATTATCAATTTCCTTTTCAGTTTTTTAAATGATGATTTTTCTAGTGAAAAAAAAAACCCAAAAACCGAATTCTTTAAGCGTCGAGTATTCTCACAAGTCCTTGTGATTTAATATAATGATCTAAAAATTTTCGCCAATAGGTAAACTATAAAGCACAAATTGTTTGCAAATCATAATTGCACGAAATTTTGACGAAAAATAAAAAGAATTCTAACATTTCTTCTTCAGCTTTTATTAAAACCATACAACAAAAAAATTCGAATATACTCGTAATATACTTTTTATTTGCTCTTCATAATTTCTTCGCATCTTTGCAAATAATATGAATATTTTAGCTTCGACCTTCGACTTTCATTTTATTTCTCACAATGTTTGGATGTTTTTGTAATTTTGTTTACATATTTTGTGTAAGCATAAGCGCTATTATTTAAAAAAATATATTTGCAAATACGTACAATTTTGTAATACATTTGATTTTTCGCGAATCCATTGAGACTTTTCAGGAGAATTTTGACATCATCGCAAAGGGTACAAATTGAGTAAACGGAAATTACTTATAACAGCTTATTATATCAAGCCGCGATTTTTTGGAATTTTGTTTTAAATATTAAAATTAAAACGGTCATAACTTTTGCGCGTAACGGTCAAAGCTAGTTACAAAAAAAGATTTGGAATGAGGATTTTGATTTATCTATATATCAGAAAATCATTGATGTAGCATCAAAAAAATTTTGTTGGATGTTCCTGCAAATTTTTGTCTTTACTCAAGTGAGTACAATGGACGGCGTTATCCCTAGTTGTGAAGGCGTTATCCCTAGTTGTGAAGACCAAAGAACTAATTGTCAAGATTTTTTAAGGATTTTTTTACCTGAAAGAGCACATCCTTAGCTAATATTGGAATTTGATGTAAATTTTGAAAGATACAAGCAACGGCCCTGACGGGTTTTAGCATGGCAAAGCTCAGGACTTATCTTGGTCCCTCTTTCATATCAAGTGAACACTGAACTCCCCGTGGTGTCTCTGGGGAGCCGCCTTTAACACTCGTTATAGATAGTGAGCCAACATGCGCCGTTCACTCATAGCAACGTTAAAAACTTGAGTTGGGCTAGTAAACAATTCCTCCTCGGAAGTTAAAACATCTGGTCCCCAGCTTCACCCCAGTGAATATAAGACATGCAACAATACGGATAAAAGCTGAAGTTTTCAACATCAGTTTTATTTGCGTTCAAGCTCCCACTGAAGACAAGGACGAACAGATCAACGATATATTTTACGAGCGTTAAGAAGAAAAATATGACCGTTGTCTTGGGCGTTTTGCTTCGTAACCGCAATTCCTATCGAAATAGGACTAAAGAAAATGTTGTAGCAGAATTTTTATCGTTTTTGAGATAAAGAAGTTCAAGTTGGGCCAATGTACTGACTGGATCGCCTCCTTATAAAACAATGTCGTGCGCCTTACTAACTAACTTTAAATGAAAACCGCATACACCTGGAACGTTTTGTGGATTTTGAAACAGCAATGTTCACAGATGAAAAAAATTCAAAAACAAGAAAAAATCGCTGGAGATATTTTTAAATAAACAAAAGGCCAAAGTTCACATTTTCAGGTTTTTTAGGTTTTCTGATTTTTGCTTGGAAACGGCAAGACCGAAATGGGACGAAAGAAAATGATGTAGCAGTGAAAACCGATTTCGTCGAAACATACTTGGGGCCAAAACCATTATTTTGAGCAGACATATTGCATATTGTATATTGCAAGCAAACAAAATGTTGAATGATTGATTAAAGCCGATTAGTAAATATTTTTAAATATAAAATACAACTCTTTATTTTATATGTGGATAATTCTCTTCAAAAAAAAAAAAAAAAAAAAAAACAAACAAGTCTATTTGCATGTCTCAACATATACATACATACTCGTATAATGTGTGTTAGCGTGTGTTCATTTATCTTCAATGCCATAACATATCCGTTTCCGCAGTTTCATAATTGTATGCCACTAAAATAGTGTAGTTTGCGAATCAAACAATTGCCAAAATTCAAAAACTTTTGGCGCCTTAGCTCTGGTCCAATGACATCCATAACTATAACAAACTAACATATATAAATACATACATATGTATGTAGCTCTCACAAATATTTTAAATACATATGAACATTTTCGCCTATAAGTATTTAAGTACTTTAAAATATGAGACATTTTATGAAAAATTGCAATAAAAAGTCAGACTTTAAATTTTTTTCGTACGTGGATACATGGAGTTGAGCGTGTGGTAATATTTAGCCTTCAACCATAAAAGGTATAAAATCTTGGATGTGGTATTCGGGTTAGTAGTCCCGAACTTGAAAAAAGCACAGTAAAACAAACACACAAAACATTGTTCCACAACATCCCATACGGGACAAGGGAGACTTCTCTCATATCAATGAGTGCACCCCGATTCATATTAGCTCAATGATATGGGACCTACTGTTTATCGCCGAGTCCGAACGGCGTGTCTAAAGACACCACTTGTAGAGAAGTTTTACAAGGCTGAAATACTCAGGAAATGTCGCCACCATTACTGAGGGGTATTTTGCCACCGTTGAAAAATGTTTGATGTTGCCTGGCCGGGGAATCGAACCACCGACCTTCTGTGTGAAAGGCGGGCGTGCATACCATTGCACCACGGTGGCACCCACAGTAAAAAACTAACAGCTAACAATTGACAGTTAACGCACCGCAGCATGTACTTTGAACGTAAAAAGGAATACTTTCCCCTTACAGGAAGTGCGATGAAAAGAACCATCGCACAAGTAGTTCAGATATGGCGTGTTTTGGGTTTTTATAACTTTCGAACGGATAGAAATATTTTCATAACGCTTTTCTTGTTCGATAGATAACATAGCTTTCTCGTACAATAAAAACGATCAAATTTGGTATTGTAGTTGCAGACAGCGCACAGTGCGAAATATGGGAACTTTAGTGGAACTTTACTCAAAAATTAAAGTACATAGAACTAACGATATTATTGTTGGGATCCATTGCTAAGTATCCCACGACAAGTGCCTCATATTCAGTATTGTGATTTACCCCGCGAAACAACTGGAATTGCACTTTGTTTTGCAATATTTATTTTTCTTAAAAATTGCTTCGAGCTTTGCTTAAGTAATATAGTGATACAAACAAATGGTAAGCTAATTGACCATATTTTTTGTCGGTGTTATAATTCTTGACATTTTTTTAATTATATGGCGTTTATAGAGTTGTAATATCTAATTTAGTTTGGTTGCTATTCGTCCCCAAAAAATGTGCTTTTTTAAAAGTCTGCTAAATTATTTTTATAAGTTTTGGAGGTTTTTTTAAGTATTGTGGTGAATTGCAGAAAACTCGCACATTTTCTGAGAGGTAGGATATTTTTCTATGGACAAACCAAAAATTAGCTACAGGTTTGCGCAGGTTTGAGAGATATGCTACTTTTTCAGAAAGTCATTGGAATATTCTTATATCTATATTTTTGAAAATTTGATAGAAGTACCGGCATTTGACGTCAATGTTGGTTTTGTTTATCCCAAAATGTGTTCACCAATACTAAGAAATTTCGCTTTTAATAGTTTTATGACTATTCTTGCGAATTTCATTCACATTTTATAGAAAAAAAATGGTCAAAATTGAACAGTTTTCTCAGGACATCGTTACGTACCTAAGTCAAAGCATAGTTGCACCAGATGTTTTTAGGTGATATTCTCATTTGCAGAACCGTATAATAAGATAAACATATCCTCAGTCGAAACGTTCAATTTGAAAAATTTATGTTATATCAATGACACTATACTAAAAATAAAAAATCTCACAAAATATTTTTTTATTTCATTTACTAATCTATGTGGATGCTTGGGGGGGGGGCCAAAGCAAGAATCTATGCTCTGAATTGTGTTTTTCGAATATTTTCTATTGAAGACAAATTTTAAAATAAACCAAACTCGGTGGGCAATAATAACCTAACACCATTTAAATATCCCAAATGGGGTGCCCCTTCATATTGGGGCTATGGCAAAACGAGGAAATACGTTGCTAACATTTCGCAAAATGGTTTTCTACCTCGAACATATAATGCCAAATAGATTGGTAAATGTTCTTGGAATCTGCAAAATATGTTATATTGGCTGGTACCGCTCAATGGGGGCTATACCAATACGCGAACAGATATTGACAAAATTTTGTACATATGTTCTAAAATCCAAATATACCAATTTGCAGCAAAATCGGTTGAAAAATGAACCTAATACGTAAAAACGGTCACCACCGATATGTGGGAGTTATAGGAAACCGCAGGTCTATGTGGCCCATATTTATCCACATACGACCCTCAACTATAAGAAACATTTTTGGAAACTTTTAGTAACCTACGTTTTTCACATTAAAATTTTTGAGTAAATTTCCTCTAAAGTGCCTATATTTCGCACTGTGCAGCGTTCGAAAACATACATTAAGGTACCGTACCATAACGTTTTCGTACCTTACCTACACTACGATAAGGTACCGTACTTTATACAAACTTTAAAAAAAAAATATTTTAGCGTTTATTTTCGGTACGTAACCACCATCGTAAGGTAACAACTACGTACCCAACCGATATGGTTGCGTACGTACGTTATAATGAGTGGTTTTTTATAAAAAAATTTGAAATATGGATGGTATGAGAAAAAATAAAACCAAAAAAAAAAAAGAGTGAATTTCATATATATATAAAAACATGAAAACATTTATTTATTTTATAAAAAAAATAACGAACATATAAAAGTTTAACATATGTATCATATTATATAAAATACTAAAGAATTTATGACAGGAGAAAACTCAACTTTCATAATTGAAATCCCTATCGACTTTTACCATTAATATATACATATGTTCAAGATATGTATGTTGCTGACATGTTTTTGCGCTGATCTTCATAGCAAAAACTAAAAATAAATAAATACAATAATAGCAATCTCGCTGATGATGGTTTTTCAGTGTTCGAAAATAAACACTATGGAATCGTACCGTACCGTTCTGTACCGTACCAAGGTGGATAGGTACGCTACGATAATGTACCGTACCGGTACACAAACACTAAAAAATATTTTAGTGATACTGTACCGGAGCACAACGAAAATCTTACTGTACCGACTGCGGTACACAACGATTTTTAGTGTACCGACTGCGGTACGCTACGATTTTTTAGTGAACCGACTGCGGTACAGTACGATTATCGTAGTGTACCACTGGTCGGTTCACTAAAACATAACGTACCGGTAATGTACCGCACGTGTGTTTTTTGTAAATTGTGATGAAAAATTATATGTTTGATGTTTTTGAAAATAAGGGCAAGAATAGTAACTAAAATTCAAGATTATACAAATTAAATGCACGAATGTGGTAAATTCGGTCGGTATACGAATGTTGAGAAAATTAGTATAAAATATGAAATTAGCTAAAATTTCCAACCAATACATATTTTAATAAATTTACCCTCTATTATAGTATTAGGTTTAAAACCCATATTATTAATGTATGTATTTCTATTTACTCGCTTTGAGAAAATTTTATTATGGGCTCATTAGGGTCCTTGTAGTCAATGTACATATTAAAACACTGCTTTTTAAATATTATTTGTTCCCTAGTTAAATAATTAGACAGTTTTTACAAGTAAAAAGGGGTGATAATGCATGTATCATAAAACCATTTCTATGAGTGGAAAAGAATAACGTTAATATGTTGGTGTCATAAGGATGTTTATTTGCGGCAAAAGTCAATTCATAGAAAGGTTATGTTTGTTGTCCAATCCACATGAACAAACAAAACAGCCACAGTCGGATCACTAAAGATTGAGTCTCCAGGTAGTATATTTTAAAATTTTAATATGTTTATTCTGTTGAAGTTTTAATGTTGATATGTTTGAATTAATTAAAATAAAATTGCATAAAACATAAAATCCGTTTGTAATAGGTAACAAAAAAAAAAAAAAAAATGGTAAGAATCAAGGCACAATTACACAGGTAGTGGCATCGTAAAAATTTGAATATGTTATGTCAAAACTTTCTTTATGTTGTTGGGGAAATTACAACAAAAATAATTTTTTTATAAAGTGATTTTACTTTTCATATTCGATCAGCTGGTGTGATACCACTACCTGGTAGTTCTACCATGGTAAGAATATGAGAATAATGCCTCCAAAAACTCAAACTTTCTGCTGGTAGAATACGTTTACGTTTGTCCATAATTTATCCCACCGAAATGGCTTAGATTTGGTATCTAGTGTCCGTTGGGGTTATACATGCATTCCTATAAGAATTTTCGGTACAGGTCCACGTTTTTATATAGCCCCCATAGAACGGTTCCGCCGATATTGATTATTTTGAAGGTTGTAGCCACGTTATCCAACAGAATTAGTTGAAACTTGGCATTTAGTCTACGTTGGGAGTATAAAATATTCCGACGGAGAATTGTCTGCACAGGTTCATGTTTTGATATGACCCCCATAGAAATGTACCGCCCGAATTTTGCTAATATTAGATAGAAAATAATAATAAAAACAATTATAAAATATTTTGTTGCACTTTGTTGCAGCTAAAACTTTACAAATTTGGTAAGAACTATATGTACTAAAAATAAAATAAAAAATCTACGCGCCATCCCGCGGCACTCCCTACTAAGAAGCTTTGACAAAGTACAGAATTTGAAAGAAAAGCGGATGTCACGTGATTTACATATGTGTAAAATCCGAGTTACAATAAATAACATATTATATAAAATATTTTTTGCTCACCTGTCTTCACGAAAAGCTTTAAAATTACTTTGTAGGAAGACTGCATACGACGATCGCAAATTTACTACTAAAATCTATATATATAAAAATGGTGTAAAAAATGTATAGTAATTCATAAAATGAGAACGGCTAGGCCGATTTCTGTAAAAATTTTTGTCAGTTATTCGTATTTTCGAGGAGAAGGTCTTTACGGAAGAAAATTTTGGAAAATCTCTCTGGAAAAGTCGGAAAATTGGAAAAATCGAAAATTGAGTTTTTGTATGAAATTTTATTCCTTAATAGCGAGACGAAGTTCGCCGGGTCCGCTAGTATATTATAAAAACCAGTCCATAAATTGTGAACAAAAAATTAAACGTTATTTTGCTTTGGCTGATGTAAAACAAATTATTTTAACTGTCGTTAGATTCTGTGGACACCTTAGATCAATACTGCACCAATAATTTTTACATAGGGCGTATGTGATTTTTTTAAGTTTTGGCGCGCTATATCTGTATTTTTTCCACTGTTCGTTTGGCCCAAAAAACATCAATGTGACACCAACACGTGCCTTATTACTTTATACAAATATTTTGGATATACATATGTATATAACACAATTATGGGATCAATTTATATAGTCTTCCATAATAAAACAAAAAACCATTAAATATTTTACATTTTCTCATAATTCATAAAAACACATGTATGTTACATTACAGATACGTATATTATTTTCATTGTTCCAACAATACGAACTACGAAGTTTTACTGCTTCGTCCTTTTCAGTAGTACCACAAAGTAACAGGCAAAATTCTCGTTGATCGTCCACATTACCTTGCTATGAATAGATTTTCTGTTATTGGTGCCGCCAATAATAATGATTTTGCACGAGGGGATTTTTAAACATCCTTATGACATCAATTAGTAATATACTCATATACTCATACTGGTGTTATGATAAATACATTCCATATTGAAAAAATCATATTAAAATTTGTAATTTGGCTACAAATACTTTTAAATGTGTAAATAAACATAGCTTGGAAAAAAACCTTAGTGATGAACAGTACTGTTCGCTACAAACAAAATAGATGGGTATTTTTTGTTGGTACTGGTAATATTAATGTGGATTGTATAGCAAATATTACATTTTTCTGAATAATCTTTTTCCAAAAAAATGCTAATAACATCAAAAAAAGTAAAATTATTCTTTACTCATTCATGTAAATGATTTTATAATTCACGATTTTTTTAAACAACATTATATTTTCTAGTAATTTTCTCAATATTTATAAACGATTAAAATGTAATTAATTTATACAATATTGAATTTTATTTATTATACTTGCCTTCTTTCCCAAGAAAGCATATAACAATTCATATTTCCTCATAATTAAAAAAACACATGTGTGGTACATTACCGGTACGTTATTTTTTAGTGAACCGACCAGTGGTACACTACGATATTTTAGTGTACCGACTGCGGTACGCTACGATTTTTTAGTGTACCGACTGCGGTTCACTACAATTTTCGTTGTGCTCCGGTACGGTACGCTAAAATATTTTTTAGTGGTTGCGTACCGGTACGGTACACTAAAATATTTTTTAGTGATACCGTACCTGGTACGGTACGTTATTTTAGTGTACTGTTTCTTTTCGAACACTGTGGTTTTTCGAGAATTCCAAAATGTTTTTCATAATTGGCAAAATCAATTTATAAATGGTGTAGATTGGTTGAACTCAGAGTTTCTGTGGTAGGATCTATAGTTTGCAGATAATCGGAAAGAGATTTGGTAGCATGTGGTCTGCTTGGTGATGCTGTTTCCTCTTATGACTTCAGATAAAAAAGATCAGGTAATTTATGGTTTTAGTGGGAAATGTTACTTATACAAATACTTTCACGTACTTTTCGATGATTTTCTGACTTTTCAAAACCAGAAAATTTATAATTCTACCAGTAAAATAAACTCTAAAAATAGATGAGACCAAAAGAACGGATGTTGAATTCACCCCTTGGTATCTGTCTTTGAGTACCTCAGCGGCAATTCATAATGTGGAAAAACACAAAAAAGTAATTTTTGCTCTGTAAAGAAGCTACTATTTTTAACTACGATAACATTTTTTCCTTTATGATATCGGAAAAAATATTAAAAATTAGTAGATTCTTGCAGTTCTGGAACAGACCACTTATTGTGATTTAGCATTTTTATTTACCTCAATCACCCATAAATACCCTTTTGCAAATTGTCAAGATTTTACATATTAGATAGGAACGTTTTGTTTAGGCATTCAATTCTCAATTCTTGCATATGTATTTATGACATTTAAATAATGTCATTATAGTCCTAATAAATCGAAGATAAATATTTATTTATATTTAATTATATTTTATTTGTATTTATTCCACAAAAAAAAAATTAAACTTAATATTCATACTCCTACTTTATTAACCCAACAAACGTAAGTGTACACTACCACCACATTTTTTGCAAAATGTACACTGCGTGGTTTTTATGTACGCAACCATTTGTTGGGTACGTGGTTGTTACTTTACGTTGGTGGTTGCGTACGAAACATGTGTGTTTCACGAAATTTAGATTCTCGTTGGGTACACGTACACAAACGCTAAAATGGGTTTTTAAAGCAGTGTTAATCACCACTGGGTTCGCGAGCCGTGTCTGTGTGAACACTAGGGTTATGACTTTTTTACAACCTCATATCCCTGTATCATAGCGTGATGAGTTTTGCCATAAGATTACATAAACTCTTAATTATAAGGTGATTCGGTGAAAAAACCTCACGCACAAAATGATTTTAAAATTTGAATTTATCAAAATTATGGACAATTTTTTGAAGCCACTGAAAACAGATAAATAATTGAAAATAAACGATGGAGCCACATGAGATAATTAAAATGACATAAAATGTATTTCTCACTAATTTTCTTCAATTCTGAGAATCGTAAAAATGTCGTAAACGCTTTTATTTAAAAATATAATTTTTTAACAAAAAACAAAAAATTTAAAATTTTTTTCAAAGCAACTTTTTTCGCGACTTTTTTAATATTTTAATGAAATAAACGTTATTATAGTTATTAGTAGGCTTATATTTATTCATTCGTGCAACAAAAAATACTTTTTTGAAAAAAAAAAAATTTTTTCATTTCATATATTTTTTCAAAAAATTATTTTTTTAAAATCGATTTGTGCGTGAACTTTTTTATATTTCAATGGAATAAACGATAGCATAGTGATTAATAGGCAAAAGTTCATTCATCCCTGCTACAGGAAATCATTTTTGAGGAAAAATTTCAAAAAGTCATAACCCTAGTGAACACACACAATCTCAATTGTGGTGAGTTTGAACGTTACTCTCACCACCGATCATCTTTGTTTTAGCAATGAATTAACGCACACGATGTTTATTTAAAGAGGGATAGATAATCTCGTGTGTGTGTGCCCAACACACGAACATAAACTTTATAAATATTTTAGTGTTTGTGTAACATGTACGGTACCTTATGTTAAGGTACTGTTTGTTTCCGAACCCTGGTTGCAGAGGGATTCGAGGACAAAGTTAACCGATAATACATACATAAGTTCATGTACATACATGATAACATATCAGAAATATTGCAAATACATACACCGTCAATACTGCTTGTATTAAAAACAAAAAAATATCAAAAGACATTTAGAAATAGCGTTTGCGCGATTTTTGTCGACCAATAAATAAACGAAATATATTTGTTTTTGTGTTTTATTTTTAGATTAGATAATAAAAGAAATATCTTAATTCTATTCGTTGAATAACAATATAAAATTATTGTTTTATGTCATGTTATATACACTCCCCCATCTGAATAGGTTGGGCATTTTTTCTTTTCATATGTTAAGGTCACTTCAGTTGTGTTTGGATTATTATATAGTTTTTGAGTATCCTATAGTATGCCAACATTCACAAGAACATATATACCGGCCTTGCCATATTTGCGGACAATATGCCTATTGTAGTAAACCTTTACAAAAAGGTACTCAAAAAGTGGATATAGTAGAATGGAACATTTATGTAAATACTACAAAGGTACCTGGGTTCAACCTGTAAAAGGTAAAGGTATAAAATCAAGAAATACTCCAACAAAGACGTTTTATAATACTGCGTTAAATGACTTATTGATATCGTAATACAGTAATCTAAAATTGTCTAAGAACAAATATCAAGTCTTAGGATAATATTAGGATGGATAAACTACAAAAGTCATTTTTATTTATTTGTGTATTACCATTCGGGACAAATACCTTTTCTACAACAAAAACGTAGAAAATTGTAATTCAAATTTAACACAACGGGATATGATGGCTCCGACTTTTTACTGCTTTAGCCCATTAAGGTTTTGAGATTGCTTCCTTAAGCACTCCTAAATCAACCTAAACTTTTATCTAGCTGACGTTGATGCCGATTGAACTAATAGATTTGTGCCATTTTATATGTAAGTACATAAATTATGGCTTGCTTTTTGCTGCATTCTGATTAACGCAGAACAGAATTTGTGAGAATTCACTTGTTTGTTACCATCATTCATTTCATTTACTTGTCCAGAGTCAGAGATCAGGGGTTCTGTCGATTGTACATTCATTTAAAATTTATTTTGTGTCAGTAGGAAAAATTTCTTCGAAAATAGCACAACATTCTCTGAAAATTTTTCCAACTTCGACACCATTTTCCATAAAATATGCGACATCTTAGCCTTATACTACTTAGCCGAGTGTATGTTGAAACTTTCGGAGTAATCTTTAGATCCAATTTTATCTTTGGAAAAATTTTTGATTTGATATTCTGTTTCTTCTTGCAGCCAAAAGTCAAAATATTGTGAATTTGGTAAACAAATGTAATCTGTAAAAAATATATATCTCGTAAAGAGCACAAATCGCGCCCAGTCCTTTTAAATTAATTAACTACAGACTTCAAAGTAATTTCGAATTTTGTTATAGAGGTGACACTACACCATTTTCAACTGTAATTCAGAAAATACCAGTTGTAATTCAGACATTTGAAATTCAGATGTTTTATTTGTAATTCAGACATTATATTTGTAATTCAGATATTCCGTTTCAAATTCAGAATACTTCATTTGAATTTCAGATTTTCCATTTGAAATTCAGAATATTGCAATTGATCTTTAGATATTCCATTTGAAATTCGGAATTTCCATTTGATATTCAGAATTTTTCTATTGATATTCCGAATTTCCATTTGAAATTCAGGAATTCCATTTAAAATTCAGATATTCCACTTTAAATTCAGAACACGTCAATTTAATTTCAGATTTTTCATTTGAAATTCAGAATACATCAATTGAAATTTAGAAATTTTCAATTGAAATTCAGAAATATTCAATTGAAATTCAGAAAATAATCTATTAAACATATTTTTAATAATATATTGAGAGAACGATAGGATTGTAAATAAAATGGCGGAAAATTAAGAATGCATAACAATGACAATACAACGCATATAATCAATATACTATGTAAATACATAGTGTTGACAGTTAAAAACAAATGTAAAATGATCTATCATCCCACTGGTATATCTTCCAGAGATAGGGCTTCTTCGCGGAATGTTGAGGAGTGTTGAATGGCTCGACTGCAGTCGTCGACACTAATAGTTAACAAAGCTTCGTCTATTACAGATTCCAAATATTGCAACCTCTGCTGACCGATGTTTGGACAACAAGAACGAGTTCCGACAATTGGTTCCCCATTTCCACCCACTTGGACAAAACCGACTGGACCCACTCTTTTGCATCGTTTCCTCTGAATGCTCCACGGCGTCGATCGATTTTTATTATGTCCTCTGGACGTTGGGAGAATTTGTACCCTAGTACCAGTGCGAGACCATCCGTGGCTCCTTTTGAAAAAAGGTTAAAATTGGTTTCGTCCATAAAAATTACCTGCTTTCCCTCTCGTATATATTCATTTATGTAGTTTTTTTCACATATGCTGACCGTTTTTGTTTATTTTGCGGAGAATTCATTGCTTCAGGTTGAAGGTGGACACATCTAATTGATAAAACATTTCCATGGATGGTATTCGCGACTATCTTTTGAAAGGTATTGAATATTTTTTCCTTGATTGATTTTAGGGTTATACACGGGTTATCTTCAACCCATTCCATTATTTCATGGACTTCTGCTCCTGATAGTATAATCGTATGTGGTTTTTTACCACCACGTGGTTTTGGCTCTTCATACATTCGAAGGCTAAAAATCCTATGGACATTATGTTTTTAGGAATTATGTGAAGTTAATTTTAATTTGTTATTAATATTCTGAATTGTAAATGGGTGCCACCGTGGTGCAATGGTATGCACACCCGCCTTGCACGCAGAAGGTCAGTGGTTCGATTCCCCGGCCAGGCAACATCAAACATTTTTCAACGGTGGCAAAATACCCCTCAGTAATGTTGGCGACATTTCCTGAGTATATCAGCCTTGAAAAACTTCTCTACAAGTGGTGTCTTAAGGCACGCCGTTCGGACTCGGCGATAAACAGTAGGTCCCATATCATTGAGCTAATATGAATCGGGGTGCACTCATTGATATGAGAGAAGTCTCCCTTGTCCCGTATGGGATGTTGTGGAACAATGTTTGTTGTTTTAAATGAAATTTTCTGAATTTCAATTGAAATATTCTGAATTTCAAATGGAATATCTGAATTTCAAATGAAAATTCTGAAATTCAATTGACGTGTTCTGAATTTAAAATGGATATTCTGAATTTCAACTGATATTTTCTGAATTTAAAGTGGAAACTCCGAATTTCAATTGATATTTTCTGAATTTAAAGTGGAAAATCTGAATTTCAAATGGAATATATGAATTTCAATTGAAATTTTCTGAAATTTAAATGAATTATCTGAATTTAAAATGGAATTTCTGAATTTAAATTGACGAGTTCCGAATTTCAAATACAATTTCTGAATTTCAAATGGAATATCTGAATTCCAAATATAATGTCTGAATTACAAATAAAACATCTGAATTTCAAATAAAATGTCTGAATTACAACTGGTATTTTCTGAATTACAGTTGAAAATGGTGTAATTAACAAAATTATTTAGGGCTATAGCAAAATTTGAATTAAAAAAAAAAATAATTACAATTTAATAAGCTTCTAAAAAAGCATACTGTTTCTATACATTTTTTTCAAAATTTTTTAAAAATTAAACTACACGCTACCATCATTCTTTTCCATATTTTACTTTTAAACATTTTTATTTTTGTCTTTTTGCGATATTGTTAAAACAGAAACTATGAAAAATATTGGGCATGCGACTTTGATACCAACTGAGTAAACAAATATTAACTTTGACTACATATATTTATAACGGTAAATTAAAATTTTCAAAAAGCAAACATAATTGTCATTGTTTTATGGTGTTGACTTTCATATGACAATGAAAAAAATAATAAAAGCGAATGTCAAAAAAATGACTTTTGTCCAAAGAATTCGCATCTGAAACCATAGTGCATCAGTGAGAAAAAAATCGTTATAGAGAGGTTATATTGTGTGAGAATTGCCACTTGTGCAATAAAACTATTTCGTTATAGAGAAGTTCGTTATAGAGAGGTTGAAATAGGTGAAAAAGGGCTTGAAAAGGGCTTGTGTTTTCAATTTTCTTAATAGAGAAGTTCGACTGTATATGTTAGACAAATTCGTGTTCTTACCGCTACATTGATGTAATTATCATCAAGGGAGAGGTAAACAGTTGGTTTTCAAGTTTTGTTTCCGTAATTTGTCGGAATATGCCCCAGAATTTAAATGTGGACTAAATTATCAAATGTTGGATATTTTTAACACACAAATTATGTTCAATTTGTCCGCTAAATATACCCGATCATTATCCAAAAATATTAGCATTTTGCTAGACTAAAACTCTTACCTTGTGCAAAATTTTGTCAGTATTGAAAAACACCTGCGACCCCTAGCGTGATTATGGTGACACTACACTACATCTGTGGAATGCTTGTATATTCTAGGATGCAACTCTGTTATCTGACCACGTACATCAACATAATTGACATCAATGGAAATGTCAAAGGAGCCTCTTCTTAATATAATTACAAATTTTACCAATTTTCACACAAAAGTTTTAGTCCATTTAACCGACTAAATATTATTTGATCATCCTGTTAAATTGCAAAATCATTCTTTGTCAAAAACTCGGCCATTATTAAAAATTTCGATGGAACTATAATTGCGACCTACAGAGCCGCTACAAAATCGGCTAACGTTTAAGGTCCATTTCACCCACTAAATATTTTGCGATCATAACAGTAGGGATCTATTCTGGTCCGAACCCGACCTTCATGCTAAATTTCGTGACGATTGGTCCATGTTTGCGGCCTGTAGTTTGAATACAATTTTTAATGGACGAACGGACACACATCTCAAAATCGCTCTATGTCGAGATATGAATTTTTGGTATGCCACATTGGGGATCTACGATGAATATTTCGCGGTGTTAGATGAATTTTCGGAACAACAAACTTATACTACTCTTTCCACATTGTTGTGTAGGGTATACAAATTGTCAAAACCCAATAAGTAAACTATAAAAATTTAATTTTTATTCAAAAATTAAAAAAAATCCCCTTTGGGTGTCATAAAACTTATATATCTCAAAAACAAACTCATATTCTCAAAAAAAAAAAATCCATTTGTGTAAAGAAGCTTTAATTCATATAGGAAAACGGCATGGTAGAACAAGAAAAGGTAGCAGCAATACCCAGCTGACTGAACTGGGTTGTAGTTTTAGTGTCAAATTCCATTCGACATTTTATGTATTTATTTCTATGTTCGATGTATATTAGGGATATATATTTTTGAAGAACAAATTTATTCATCAGAAAAAAAAACTATTTCCCATAAAGACGGCTTCATATCATTGACATGTAACCTCCTCCAGGTCCGAACGACATGCCGCACACTAAAACACCGCTTATAGAGGCGGTACAATATTTGTTAATATGTGTGGTATTTTCTTAAACTTGAAAAGAATGAAGCCCTAATAAACATGTGCTTTTTTGTTTTCAAAAGCAAATGATTGAAACATCTTCTCTTTTTTCAATGAATTACCAGCGACCCGAAACATTTTTGCAAGTATTCTACTTTCTGCGAGAAATTATGCATTTAGTGGAATGATATGGAAACATTCAAATTGAAAATCTAACGAGTTTTCATTCATGTTTTCCAAAATATTCAATCAAATGTGAAAAATTATTAGTTTTTTAAATTCCAATAATTTATAGACATTTCCTTGTTTTGTTTACATTTACGTTGACACTAAGGTTTGCAAACAAAAACAAATTCCTTTGTGGTTGTTGTTCGAGTTGTATTTGTTGTAGTATTAACTTTACCTTGTATTTGTTCTACCATGGGAAAACGGTAAGAAGGAACACATATTGTTTTAGTTTTATATAATTTCTATAAATTTAAAAAAGTGGGGTTTTGGCAAGGAAATTCGATTTCGAAAATATGTTCACTTTTGCGAAGTTGATAATAACTGTTAATGTCATAGACGTACTCCTATGTTATTACAATTCGCACATGGTAGGGGTTTGAATATGGACCATATAGAGACGTGGTTTGATGTAGCGTCAAGGTAACGGCGACTGCAGCCTCAGTGAATAGCCACCATTGAATGGTATGCAGTGACTAAAAAGGTGCCAACTATTTGGTAGATACGAAATGGGTGGACTCACAGTATTGACTCCAATGACAAAGGTATGCGAATGGTCCTTAAACATAACCTAATTCAATCTAACCTACAATTGCACGTAGCTGCATTGCGATTCCCTGAGTTTAGTGTAAATCCGGCACATGAATATTATCTACTATCTCCATAATCTATATTCTTACTCAATTTTTATTATTCTCGTATCATTGATTCTCGTATTATTTTTCTCGTATCATTGGTCATGGAATACCTCATATTTTATAATAAAGCTAATAAAAGATTATTTGCTTAAAATTCTCATAAAATTTCACATATCATTTCAAAAAGGGGGAAAAATCAACGCCAAATAAAATTTGTTAGTGACAAACGTTCTACTGCATGTTATATTTGGGCAACTGAGGCAGAATGTACCACCTTAATATATGTATGAATTCTGGCATATTGAATATGGGCGGTGGCAGATTTGTATTTTGTGTGGTCTGTGGAACAAAAACAAATTTATGAAAATCGTGTGACTTATCATTAATTGCAAACAGTGGAGTGGCGTGTGTGTAACCGCCTTTCTCTACTGAAACTTTCCAAAACTTTAAAATGTGAACGAAACAAAAATGCTGCGTTCATAATTTAGTGACGTTGTGAAGCGCCATATCAACCGATATCATGCTGGGTGCCACAAATGATTTAAATCAACATGAAGTTGCAAAAATAAAACGCATACACACATATACATACACATTTACACGCAAAATAACCGAAAACTAAAAGTTGGCAAAAATCTAATGAAAATATGTCCTTTATTCATTAAAAGAGAGCGAGCGAGAAAAAAAGAAACAACACAAACAAAGTTGGAACTATTTATTATTATGCATACGACAGTTGAGCTGGTAATGGAAAGTTATTCTTTGGATCTCATGGTGTGCGAACTATATTCAAATTTTATTGGCTAGAAAAAGGGTTACTTCCTCTAAATGGGTACACGGGCCAAAATACATACATATATTTTTTAAATGTATGCAATTATATATAATTTTAATTTTCCACGTTTTATTAGCGGAAATAAAGGCCATCGTAAACATGTGATGAACGGTTATTTATACATACATATGTACAAGTACATATATATGTTATTGTAAAATGGTCAAATTTTGAGAAAAATACCTAACGTTAACAGACTGTTTAATATGATAAATCCAATGGTACATCTACTAGTTTCCAATCTACTATTTCTGCTAGTAGCCCTACTAGTCCTATGGTACTACAGCTAGCATTCCTCTAGCCCGTCATTCAGTACCCCTACTACTGTTCATGCTAGTAGTGTGACTAGAAATCCGCCTAGTGTTCTAGTTTCGGGGCATAGTGCTCATCTCCATTCCAGGTAGCAGCAAAACAATGACAATATCATCCAATAGTCTCTACAAAGGCACCCGCAGTAATCCGTGCAGGCCGGTGATCCCATCGCTTTATGCTAAATCATGCAGTTTAACTGTAATGGTTTACGGAACAAACCAACATGCTAATTGTTGCCCTCCAAGAGACAAAGTTGAGCAGCAGGTGTTACATCTCGCCTTCAAGGGAAGTCTGATATTGTCTGACGCCACCACCTGTCCCCTCTCATTGCGACCATTTCCTTGAAGTTGTGAACTTTGCATTCCCATGATACTCAGCCATGTATACATTCCGCCCGTCGACAGCATTGGGGCATGTTATCTGCTCCACGGAGGTAACAGAATTGTCTTTGGTGATTTCAGTGATCATCACAAGATATGGCACTCACTGTTGTCGAATGATCAAGCCTGTGTTCTTGATGCTTTCCAGAGAGACGAATCGCACTTTGCTTAAATCACAGAGGAATCCCCCACTTGAATTACAGCCACATATTCGAGTTCATCAGATATGTCAATAGTCAGTTCCTCTCTCCTTCCATTCACATCCTGAAAATCGCAAGTCGCACTAAATTCTGACCGGTTCCTTATGTCACTTGCGGCAACCCTCTTGTGAAAGAAAGGGGTGAGAAGACATTTTTAAAAAAATAATCCTCAAGACCGTAAAGTGCTTTATTCCGGCGTTCAGAATTCCTCTCATAAGACCAAATTATCCATTCAAGGCTTCACATTTGTCGAAATAATTTTGTAATTGAAAGCGGAAATAGAGAACCTTGTTCTCGAACATATATTTTGCAAGTGGTTACAACATCTCAGCACAATTAATTCTAAGCGACTTTGATCCAAGTCTATCTGGTTCCAATAAAAATACAAAATCTTTCTGCTACAGATTCCAATGACATTTCTTATTTAGATACCACTAGTGTACCGAACAGTTCTGCTACCAATTTATTAAGCCTCCATCCTTGTAAAACAAGTCCAGGCGGGATGTATTCCAGAGCATGTCAATTACGCGTGATTTGTTACTCATCTTCTTCATAGACAGTGAAGTTGACAGATTTATCTCCAAATTCAAACCATCCAAAGCCCTTGGTTCAGACGACATGGTAATGTTAAAGAAATTGGGAGAAGTAGGCTTGAGCTAATTGGAAAAGGTTTTGAAACTTCCAATTTCCCATTTGGTAATTTCGAACTTTTGGATGTTGGTTTGCATTATTCACATTCTAAAGCCAGAAAAATCCTTAACCAATGGAGAACCGTACCGCCCGATTTCCCATCTTTCACCTGAAGCAAAGTGTTTCTGCCATCCATATTGATCCACATTTACATGGTTTCAGGGAAGCTTATAGCACAACCACGCAACCACTGTTTTGCAAGAGATAACCACAAAGATTGCGAATGGACTAAATCATCGACGACCACCCGAACGGACCATTGTGGCAGCATTCGATCTCTCCAAGGCGTGCGACACGATCGACCATTCGTCTCTCTAATGATGTAAAAAAGTTGGATTGCTAACTACCTACGGGTGGCGTCCAAATGTGAATCATCTTCACAAGGAGACAAGGATGCTGTCATTCAGACAACATAATGTGTTGCTGACTAGACAGTTCCTGTTGTTATGTTATCAGCCCTTAACATCACAAAGTGATGGAAGATCCGCCACAAAGATGCATATTTAAGGACTTCAGGTGCAATCGTGAGGACATCGAAAATGTCGATTTTGAACTCTCTGAACACCGTGTATTAACATGTGGTCTCCGAAGCCAGAAATGCCAAAGTCCTAAACCAACATCTTCCAGCAATTTCGGATAGTAATCAGGTTCTTCACACAGCTTACGTCCGGTTATAGTACAATTCTCAATTCCTACTGAGAACGCCTTACTTCCGTCAATTTTCTGGGGGAAAGTTTTGTAACTCAAAGGAGACTAAGTACCAAATTTCAACAATTTTGGTAAGATAATATATTTAAAACGTAGGGGATAAAAGACACGAAGAAACGGTCCTGACCGGTACCTCTCTCATCTGAAGTGGACACTAACCTCCTCGGAGTGTCACTTCAGGGACTGCCTTTAACACCCGTTAAAGGTAGTGAGCTAACATGTGCCGAAGGATAAAATCTTGGGTTTTTGCGACCGGTTAGTAACTCATCCCTTAAAAAAACATCCTACTATGAAAGAAACGAAGAAAAATAAAAACAAACCCCTCTAAAGTGGGCGAACCCCGCAAATGTTTTAAGGATCATGATCTACGAATCTGCACCTGGATGTTAGAACTTTTTATATAGAAGGTGGAGTTTAGGCACGGGCAGATGTACTTGAAAAGTACAAGCCCGATATTACTGCCATACAGGAAATACGATGGATTGGGGAAGGCGTCACAACACCACTTAAATGTGACGAACTGTACTAAAGCATCAGTTTGGTTGCGGATTTGTAGTTGGTCGGAGGTTGAAATATCTGGTCTCCACCAGTGAATGAAAAACTAGCAACATCAGTTTGATTGGCGATATATTTTACGAGCGCTTAGAAGAAACTTATGTCCGTTGCCCTCCCCATGATATTAAAATTATTCTAGGCGACCGTAATGCCAAATTTGGAATGCAGAATATCCTTGGCCCAACAGTCGGGAAATACAGTCTCCACGATGAAACATTTGGCAACGGTATAAGGCTGATAGACTTTGCAGAGGCAAGAAACATGGTAGTTAGCAGCACCAGATTTTAGCATCTCGACATTCATAAGGGCACCTAGCTGTCTCCGGATCAGAAAACAAGAAAGCAAATTGATCACGCTGTGATAGATGGAAGACATTCATCGATCGTGTTAGATGTACGATCGTTCCGAGGAACAAACATTGACTCCTACAATCACCTTGTTGCAGCAAATGTGCATTCCCGAAAAAAACAAAAAATTGCCGGAGGGATTTTCAAATAAATCGCGGTCAAAGTTTTTTTAGGGGTTTTTCAGGTTTTCATGATTTTGCTTGCATAGCGCAAATATGATCTTAATGGGATTAAAGAAAATGTTGTAGCAGTGGAAATTCTCTACAAGATTTAACTTTATGACTTTTTTTCTAAGTTTTACCATTTTTGAGATATAGTGTTCGGTTTATCGAATTGTATGGAATAACAACAAATATATTTTTATACCATCCACCATAGTATGGAGGGTATATTAAGTTTGCTTTTCCCTTTGTAAATTTGTTTTTCAGTTTGAAATAATCATTTGCTGCCTTATAAATATATACATTATTGATCAGGGTAACATTCCAAGTCTATCTATGCATGTCCGTCCGTTCGTGTGTCCTAATCACTATAGCATCCACAAAAATGGATATAGGACGCTGAAATTTTGGGACGATACGTCTCTTTTTTTCAGGCAGGTCACGTTTGATGATGGGCTATATGGGTCCACGTTTTGGTATAATAATAATTTTTCCACAAACATCCCAGGCGCGACAAGGGAGACTTCTCTCATATCAATGAGTGCACCCCGATTCATATTGGCTCAATGATATGGGACCTACAGTTTATCGCCGAGTCCGAACGGCTCCACAGACACCACTTATATAGAAGTTTTACATGGTTGAAATACTCAGGAAATGTGGCCAACATTACTGAGGGGTATTTTGCCACCGTTGAAAATTTGATGTTGTCTAGCCGGTGAATCGAACCCACGACCTTCTGGTTGCAAGGCGGGTGTGCGTACCATTGCACCACGGTGGCACCCAACGTTTTGGTATAGCCCCCATATAACGTACCCCCCATTTTCAGACCGAAGTGGCAATAATTTGACATTTAAGGTTCCTAGTGATCATAAAACTTATATTCCAAATACGTTGGAAATTGATCCATGTTTTGGTATTGCTTCCATATAACGGTACCTGCCGATTTTCGGTATTTTGGGGATTTTAGCTACGATTTTTTAACGAAATAGCTGTTATTTGACATTTAAGGTTCTCAGTGGTCGCAAAAGTTATCAAAAAAATATAGTCAACATAGGTCCATGTTTCGGTATAGCCCCCATATAATGTTTCACTTACAATTTTTAACGGAACTAGTTATAGTTTGAAATTTTAAGCTCTCAGTGGTCGCGAAAGTTCTTAACAAAAAATAGTCAACATAGGTCCATGTTTCGGTATAGCCCCTATATAACGTTACCTCCCGATTTTCGGTATTTTGAGGATTTTACCTAAAATTTTTAACGGAACTAGCTATAGTTTGACATTTTAAGCCCTCAGTGGTCCCGAAATTCCTCAACCAAAAATCGTCAACATAGGACCATATTTTGGTATAGGCCTCATATAACGGTTGCTTCCGATTTTCGGTATTTTGAGGATTTTAACTACATTTTTAACCGAATTTGACATTTAAGGTTCTCAGGGCTCACAAAACCTCTCTATCTAAAATTGTCAACATATTTCGATTTTTATACCCTCAGCATTTATGCTAACGAGGGTATATCGACAAAAATTTCTAAAATCGTCTTTTCCATTTCAAAAAAATCAAAAAAAAAAATTTGATACTACATCTATGATTTTTGGTACATAGATTAAGAAAAAAATCGTCATTCCAAATCTGTTTCGTTACCAACTTTGATTGTTGCGCGCAAAAGATATGACCGTTTTAATTATGCTAATTAGAAAAAATTCTAAAAAAATCGCGGCTTAATATAGTAAGCTGTTATATCCAATTGTCGTTAACTGAATTCGCACCCTTTGAGAATATGCAAAAAAAAAATTCAAAAAGTTTCAATGGATTCGCGAAAAATTAAATTTGTTAAATAATTTCACGTATTTACAAACATATTATTGAAACAATAGCGCTTATACTTACAAAAAATATATAAAAAATTTATAGCACCATCCGGACATTGTGAGGAATAAAATGAAACCTAAGTCGTGAAGTTTGGAGCTATAGTATTCGTGTTATTTGCAAAAATACAATGAAATTGTGACGAAAAAAATAAAAATTATGTTATTCTAATTTTATTTTTTATGGTTTTATAGGAAATGTTGAAGAAAAACTGATTGAGTTCTTCGTCATTTTCGTCCAAATTTCACGCAATAATGAAGATATTCCGTTGCAACAACTTTTTCACTTATAGTTTTCCTATTGGCGAATATTTTTGAACATTATATTAAATCACAAGGAATTCCAATTGTGGCATAACCTTAAAATAATGTTATATTGAATATTACAACATTTGAAACGCATAGAAACCGCGTAATAGTGGAAATCACAAGATGCGCATCCGATTTTCCAAAACAGCGAATCAATCCCTCTTATTTGATATACACTTTGTGAAATTCCATTTGACGACCACGATGTAGCATCAGTTGCATGTTAGGGTGCAAAAAACAGTAAAATGCCCATAATTTCCACGAAGTACATTTGCATTTTATGCGCATCCGATTTCAATGATCACCATTAACAAATACATCATCCTATGTCATTTCAATGCGATCCATCAAGAACCGTGGATGTAGCATCGCACTCAGTTTTTAGAAAAAATCTATTATATCTCCGTATTCGCGAACGTTTTTCAATATCTGTTTTCGCACATTTTAAATATGCGTTTCGCTCTATTTATCTAAGTAGGAATAACACATCTAAAACGCGTCTAAATACGCGATATTTTCAAAAATATTTTTTGCATATTTTCGAAATTTGAGGGGTATCATATCCGCCGATCTAGTGGATGGATTTAGACGCGCAAAGGCTTGTTACATTCAGAACGTAAAAAAACTAAATTCACGCGGGTTTCCACTGAAATCGAAAGGCATTTGTAAGTTTTGAATCCAAAAAACTGGTTTTTTAAAAAAAATTACGCACAAAAATTTCGACTTTAAGCTGAGATTGTTGTGAACCTTTGAAGGCTACACGCCCGAGTTATACATCAAAAAATGCGTAATCGCGAGTACTACAATCTCATAATCAGTTTTTAAACGAGTACAGTTGCGCGTTCCGATTAGAGCAAAAAATTCAAAAAACCCAATTTTTCAGTCTTCAAAATGTCAGCATCCGTTTGAGATTGATGCGGTGGTTATATTAAAAAATCATACATTAGAAACTTCATCTCTGAAGTGTGTTCTTTAACTTCTTCTTTGAACATTATACTCTACATTGTATTGTAAAGCCACCAATTGAAAATTGACATAAAAAAACTCGTTTCCTTCAACGATTTTTTCCTCTTTTTTTACATTAATATGACCACAGCTTCCACTCAAATTATAATTTTAAGAAATCCATCGGTGAATCGTGCTAAAACAGTTTATTTTACCTAAATGCGTTCAAAAGTTATGGTATATTACAACAATTCGCGAGTTACAATACCCCATACCTCAGTTTCAACATAAGTAAATTTTCTACAAAAAGGCCGATATACACTTTCATACAGGCAAAATGTGCCTCATCGAAATAATGGTTTTAGACCCCAAGTATGAAATGTGTTTCAGACAATTTGGAGTTGATTTAGCAATGTCCGTCCGTCTGTCTGGCTGGCTGGAGCGCACGATAACTCTCAAACCGAACAACTGATTCGGCCCAAAATTTGGCTTTCGTCATATTTTGTCCAAACTTAGTTTATGTTCGAAGATAGGTTATATCGGTCCACTCCTTCCCGTACCTCCCCCACAAAAGTTCGGAAATGTTCGGAAAATTTGTGCACACGATAACTCTTGAAGGAAGTAACCGATTTGTTCCATACTTTGCACATCACTGCCCCCCATATGACGGTATAAGTTTTATGAGGGTCAAGTCCATACTTCCTGAGAAAATAGCCTGAAAGAAATGCCCTATGACACCGTGTGTAGTGGTTGGAGCGCAAGATAACTCTCGAACGGATCTGCCGATTCGGTCCACAATTTGGTCTTCGTAATATTTTGTGCAATTGTGTTTAAGTTCGAAGATGGGTTATATAGGTCTACTCGTTCGAGTACCTCCCACACAAAATTTTGGAAAATCGCTTTAAGACCTGCTCTCGGATCACTTTGATTTTTGTTGAAATAACTTGCAATCGCTGCCTCAATTGCGGCAGTCAAAGTTTTTTTCAGGCTCAAGTCCATACTTCTTGAGAAAACAGCCCGAAAGTTGTAAAAACCCCCTATGGAACCATATCGCTCGTTTACTCAAAGAGTGACACATCTCAAAAAATCAAGCTTCGAGAAAAATGCATTTTAAGTTGGCGAGATACAATAACTACGTAGATTTGAAATGTTTTTGAGTTTATGAAGGACTGCATAAACTCAAAAAAAAAAAATTGTTGAATTATGCGAGGCCCGTAGTAAATGAGCTGTACCTCGTTGAGTTTTGGACATATCAATATGAAAATTTGACATATAGTAAAGTAGAGGTCAGACAAAATATATAAATTGCTGACTCAGAAAACCCATTTTTTTAATTTTGCCACTCTATGAGTAAATGAACGATATGTAGTGGCTGGAGGGCCCGAACAGAATACTGTGTTCGTTCACACTTTGGATATTGTAATATTTCTTCGAACATTAGACGAAATACGAAGGTGGTGCTTATAGGTCCACTCCTTTCGGTAAATTGCAAGTGTTTTAAGGAATTTGTTTTCATTTTTAGCCAGAATTGGCTGTAACTTGGTATTTTGAGTTCCCAATGGTACAGAAACTTTCCCGCAAAAATAATGGACATAAGTCCAGGTTTTGGTATAGCCTTTATATAACGGTACTACACGTTTTCAGGCATTTTGAAGTTTTTATCTAAATTTTCGGGCCAAATTGACTATAATTTTGTTCTCAGTGGTCAAAAAAATGTATTTACTAAAAAGTTAAAAATGAAAAAATAATTTAAAAAATTAAGTTTCAGTATTTTATTTAGAAATGTACTTTAAACTAGAAAAAAATTTGTCGCTTAGCCTCAATAAATATATTCTTTTTCATGATGGAATCTCTCGAACAAAACGCTTGCTTGGAACCTCTCAAATAAAACGCTTGCACTAGTTTCCTCGTTCAGCTTCAAATACCAAAAAAACCAAGCTATTAATCCCAACGCTTTAAAGGTTTTAAAAATTTGTAGGTAAAATATCCATGGAATACATTACATGCTCCCAAGGAACATTCTCACTAATCGGATGGCTAATAAACTAATTCCTCTAGAGGAAAGGAACAATCAACATTGATTTTCAGGGAACTAGGCATCTCAACACTAGGTTTTAAATACTGTTGATTTTTATAGTCAGCCATCAATGGTTGAACGGTAGAAAAATCATTCGGCAGATTTAGATAGTAAATTCCATATTGGCTGTATAACTGAGACTACAATGGCTAGTCAGAAAATTGAGGCTTGGACCGAAAACTTTGAATAACTTAATTTTAATTTTTCTAAAAACGAAAAGTTTGCGGAAATAAATAAGAACTCCAATGCTCACACATAGAAAAAAAATTATGTCCGGATTCTCGAGGTAAGAAAAATCTGTGGTGTCCGGATTACAGTAAAATGTAAATGTAAAAAATTACAATTACAAAGGCAATATTTTCAAATAAAAATAAAATCAGCTGAGCTAGGCTGTGATTTGAACCCACGTCCTTGAAAAAAAAAAGTGTTGTCACGGCGTGTTAGCGTTCAGAGCCAAACTTGTATGTCACATAGTGGTGGGTGTGTGGCTTTCCTTTTTTACTTGAATTATTGATCATTAAGCTCGATTCGAACGAGAAATTAATTTTTAAAAAATTAAAAAATATAGTGTCCGGATTACGGCGTTGTCCATATTAACGAGTGTCCGGATTATCGAGACTATACTGTACTTTGTAGCGCCTCCGACGAGTATTTCGATCCTCGATATTATGGTGGAGGGTGAAAAAATTAAATTTCAAATTACGGAAGTAGTGTAAAAGATCAAAGTGGTTGGAAATCTATTCTAAACTTTGCGTATAGCAAAAAGGCTTACCTAAAAAGTAGGATACATAAATGAGCTAGACATTGACCTCGCATGTGTTCAACACTTGCCAGACTGTTGATTGTCGTCTGGAATTAATTTCACTTCTTCTCCCTTTTCTTTTGGTCAGTATGTATTTTCAGATAACCAAAGAAAAACATGACAAAACCCATTAATCTTATCAAATTCTAAGTGCGGAATACCAAATTAATTATATCAGGATGAATTTTATCAATACATTTTGGTTAATTCAATATAACTAGACAGGGATAATTACCCAAAATAACGTCACAAAAATAACAACATGAAAGGCGTATAAAGTAATTAATCAAAACATACGCTGAGCAATGCTATAATCAAAGTAAATAAAACTAAATATAAAATCAACAAGGGAAGCATTTTGTTATTGAATATCCTTTTGGGACGTTTGTGGTGACGTTTGTCTCCAGAAAAATAACTAAGGGTATGGAATTAAGATTGTGCCAAATATGTATGTTTTATACGGACATAGACACTCACAGAATCACTGAACAGAAGCAACAGCAGTGAATGGGAAAAATAACAACAATCACTTGACATCTAACTTAAATAGGTTTAAATAGCAGCTACTGACGACTATTGATATCTTTTTCAATGACCAACACAAATGCAATAAAGTGAACAAAATAGACAACCCAACTGACATTAATTGAAGAAATACCAAGGGCACACCAGGGTAATACCAGAACCCGACACAAGTATACCTACGTTGTTGTAGCTTAACGTGTCTCTTAGTATTAGAACGCACATAAACAGTATAGGGGTTATTGAATTACAACGTTTATAAACACCGTTGTTCATAGCATTCGATGTTTCGGTGTAATGACCTAAACCTGTGTGAAAAAACGAAGAAAAACAAAACATCCGTCCAATTGTCCCTTAAGTGAACACTCTTAATATAAACAACACATTCACTCTTGTTGTCGTCCACCAAGTGGTTTCTAGAGGCCAGAATGTGCGACGACCATAAAATAGACATATTGCCACAAATGAACTTTTGATCAATACGTTCAAATTTGTCTTGGAATTTTTCTCTTCTTGTATACCTTTTTGTTCTGTGATAAAAGTGGTAGTAGTGACTTTCTGCAGGTCACATCTAAGGTGTTGCGCTGTGACATTTTGGTCATTTCTTTCGTTTTCTTGGCATTTAGACATATGAACCCATTATATCTTCCAGGTTTTTGCACAGAGTAAATTGTGAAAATTGTAGTATATAAATGACCGCACAATAGGCAATTGGAACGTAATAATACTTTGAACGCTATTTCTATTTTATGTCCTCGGTGTTGTATTTATATTTTGTGTTAACTTTTCATATGGTTATGTATTTGTAATACTATTATATAAAATTAGCATGAATTTTGTATTGTTTGTGTAATGGTATTAATTTTCTTAAGAAATAAAACAAATACAAAATGGGTACCGACTGTGAGTGAGAGCATGGGATATCTCACGTCAAACTTTTCCACATGCTATGAGGAAAATCTAGAAGGTTCCTGTGAATCCGTGGGTGCTATATATGACAGAAAAGATGTCATCCGTCCATGCAGATTACATGAACGTGATATTTCAAACATTGTAAGTTCCTTGAAAAAGATAAAAAATGACATTTAAAAATGTCGAAAAAATGTCTATCCAATCCATAGCCACTATAGGTTATTTGGCCTGTTTCTAGGAAAAAAAAATAATAGAAGTGGACTTATGGTCTTTTCATGCATTTGTAATGCTTTAAATGCAAAACTAAACTAAAACAAAGCATAACCCAGTAGAATTCGGATATAACGAACATCGGTTATAAGAAACTACGTTTATACTATATATTTACAGGCCCGCTTTTAAGCACAAGCAGATGGCGACGAATTTAAGCACTGTTTCAAATATTTTAATATATAACATTTAAAAGTAATCTTTAATAAGATATTTACAGACGAAAACTTTTATAAAAGCCGGATATAACGAACAAATTTTGTTGTTCCTTCCCCGTATACTTATTTTACCTATTTTATTCATTTCAACCCAATGAACGCGGTTAAAAAAACGGTTATAATTAACTAAAATATTGATCCGCCAAAAGATTTTTATAAACATTGATATGTTTAAAATATTGATTCGCAAAAAGATCTTTACAAATATTATTTTTTAAAGGACCAAATAAATCGCGCTATTAGGATTCCTAGTAAGAACGTATTACAGATATTATTAAGAAAAATAAAGAAAATTTCTTTACAGAAAATGTCTTTTTAGTTCAAATCGGATGCTTTTTACAATGTTTTATTTAACTTGCTTTGGTGCCTGTTTAGTTCAAATGTCGTACCTCATTTTCCATGACCAATCGAACTAAAACTGTGCACACTTTTAAGATTTGGATGACAATACATGAATATGAAACCAAAAACATTATGGGTCCATTTTTTTCTATAGCCCCCATATAACGGTACCACCCGATTTCAGGCATTTTGACGATTTTATCATCATTTTTAGCCCGAATAGGCTGTAACTTGGTATTTGGAGTTCCCAATGATACAGAAAAGTCCCCGATTTCAGGCATTTTGACGATTTTATCATCATTTTTAGCCCGAATAGGCTGTAACTTGGCATTTGGAGTTCCCAATGATACAGAAAAGTCCCCAGCAAAATTTGTGAACATGGGTCCAGGTTTTGGTATAACCCCCATATAACCCTACCACCTGATTTCGGACCCTTTTAACCTTTAACTGTGGAGGTGGGGGTAAATTTTACCCCGTCGCACAGTGTTGCCGCGTGTACAAAAATCAAAAAATGTGATGTTAACTTTTACATATGTTTATGATTTTTTCTTACAGTAAACACATCCGATACAACCAATCTGAAAATATTTTGTCGATATGTGCATCCATAATGAAGTTATAGCTCTTTAAATATGAAAAATATTTCCCAGATAATCTAAAGTGATAATCATATGAAAATTAGACGACATTTAAAATAACATTTTTTGAAATGTTTGTTGATAATATTAAAAGTTTTGGATGGGGATTTGATGGGTGGGCTATAAGCAAAAAAACTTAGTACAAAAAGTTGACATCAACTGCACATGGAAAAAGTACCGTTATCAAGAACTAAACATTTAAATTTGATAATGTATAAATTCTACCTACTGCCACCTTGGCTCTTGATTTCCGTTAATTGGACATCTCTTCCGAAGCGAAATGTGTAAAAACATTCTGCCCATCCCTGCAACCTTTTGAGATATATCGGTTCAGATTTTATATAGCCCCCATATACATATATCTTTTCCCGATTTTGCTACAACTTGTTCAATTTTGATAGGATAGTCTTGAAATTTAATATGTGCTATTTTCTTATGCCCCTGAATAGCTACAACGATTTTCACAAAAATCGGCTCAGATATGGATATAGCCCCCATATATATCTTTCCCCGAATAGCCTTCAAATTTGATATGTGATATTTTCTTTTGGGCCCTGAATAGGTTCACAGATTTTCGTAAAAATCAGTTTAGATTTGAATATATCCCCCATATATATCTTTCCCCGATTTTGCTATAATTCACTGAATTTTTGATGAATATTCTTCAAATTTAACATGGGAGGTTCCTCAGGTCCCTTATCTGTTTTACCGTTGACCTAGGTTGATGAATGTTTGCACAAGTACTTATGAGGGTACAGGAATGAAAAATATCAACTTTGGTCCATATCGGTTCAGGTTTGAATATGGTTTCCAAATATAATTTCACCCGATGTCACTCAATTACAGATAATTACGTCATATTTTCCTAATTTAATCAATATCTCACATAGACTGCGTGTTTAGTGCATCGAAAACATAAAATCGAGCGAAAATATATATGAGAGCTATATGCATATCTAACCCGATTTTTGTCAAAATCGATGAAACTTAAAAGGGCTTAAGAAATCATCCCATGTTAAATTTGAAGGCTATTTTCCAAAAAATTACCGATTTATAGCAAAATCGGTGAAAGATATATGGAGGCTATGTCCAGATCTGTACAGTGGCCTGAGGAAACATCCCATGATATATTTGAAGAATATTCCTCAAAAATTGAACGATTTATAGTAAAATCGGGGAAAGATGTACGAGGGCAGTTCGGAAACTTCTTAGCCTAGCACAAAAAGCGCGGTATAAACAGAAAAAAGTTAAGTGTTTTGGAAACTTCCATCTCTGTTATGAACACATGTTAAATTTTGTTTCGATCTGGCAACTCCTTCATATAGAAACAGGTGTTCAAAAAAGACGCATCCGCAATTTTTTTACAATGGAAAAATTAGAAATGCGTGCTGTCATTAAATATTTACATAAAAAAGGTTTATAGGGACAAGAAATTCATAGTGATATGGTGAATGTGTTAGGTGAAAGTGCTCCTTCATATGCAACAGTAAAAATTGGGTTGCTGAATTTAAACGTGGTCGTACAAGCATTGAAGGTGAACCACGTAGTGGACGTCCAAAAACAGCAACAACAACAGAAATTGTAGCCAAAGTGCATGATATGGTATTAAATGATCGACGAATAAAAGTGCGTGAAATTAATGATCGAGTCCATTTAATTTTGCATGAAGAACTACAGATGAAAAAGCTTTCTGCAAGATGGGTGCCGCATTTGTTAACAGTCGATCAAAAACGCATAAGAATGAACATTTCTCAAGCTTGTTTGGATCGTTTTAAGCGAAATAAAATGGATTTTAAGCGTCGTTTCATAACTGTTGATGAGACATGGATCCACCACTATATTCCAGAGACAAAAGAACAATCCAAACAATGGATTGAAGCTGGAGGAAGTGCCCCAAAGAAGGCAAAAACAATTCAATCGGCTGGTAAGGTTATGGCAACGGTTTTTTGGGACTTCAAAGGTATTTTATTGATTGACTATCTGCAAAAGGGTAAAACAATAAATTCAGAGTACTATTGCAACCTTTTGGATCAATTAAATGTGCAAATTCGAGAAAAACGTCCTGGCTTACAACACAAAAAAATATTTTTCATCAAGACAACGCACCAGCGCACAAGAGTGTTTTAACAATGACTAAAATCAACGAATTAAAGTACGAGTTGCTTGACCACCCACCTTATTGTCCTGATTTAGCTCCCAATGGCTTCTACTTGTTCCCAAATCTAAAAAAAATCCTTGCTGGCAAGAGTTTTACCTCAAATGAAGATGCAATTACAGTTGTAAACTCCTCAATTATTGACACCCTCTTAGATTTATTTTTCATTAATAATTCCTCAAACGTTTTAATCTATGATCAAATATCTGCTACGTGCTTTTCGAAGCAAGACCTTATTTTCCTTACGAACAACTTCAACTTACATGAGAATATTAATACTTTTTCTTACCGTGACTATCGAAGTTTAAATTATACACACCTATTTAATAAGCTCAGTGAAATCAACTGGGATGTACTTTATAAGCTGATATCTGTCGATCAGCAGCAAGCTTTTCTCCAGGAAAATATAGTTCGCATCTATAATGAAACAGTGCCGTTAAAAAGTGTAATCCCCAGAGCAAATAACAAACCTTGGTTTAACTCCAATATTAAAAGTCAAATAAAATGCAGAGACCTAGCGTATTCAAGGTGGAAACGATTTAAAACGCCTGAACTGTATGACGAATTCCGGTTGGCAAGAAGGGAAGTCAATAAAAAAATTAATGCTGCAAAAACTTAATTTCGTTCGTTAACTCAAAAAGCAGATGGAAAGTTATAAACGATTTGGGTATTGGAAGATCAAAATCTGTCTCTCACTTTGGCGGAGATACAAATGAGCTCAACAAAACTTTTATTAACACTCCAAACATACCAATTGACAATTCCTTCTATAATGGTAGTGACGAGACGGGTAACAATGGAAATACAGAGTTCAGCTTTGAGTTCAGGTGTGTTACATCTGATGAAGTATTAAAAAGTTTTCAACATGTAAAGTCTAATGCTACCGGACTTGATGACATTGACCCGAAATTCATTCGCATTATACTCCCGCATCTGTTGCCTTATTTCACGTATTTTTTTAATACTATTTTAACTTCGTCCATGTATCCCACTATGTGGAAGCATGCCAAAGTTATCCCTATTCCGAAAAATTCTAATGAATTTCGTCCGATTTCTATACTATGCTTTTTATCTAAGGTCTTTGAGAAAATTATCCATAGTCAAATGTCCGAATATCTCCAATCGCGGTCTTTGTTATCAGATAAACAATCCGGATTTCGTGCCAATCACAGCTGTTTAAGCGCCTTAGTCGAAGTTACTGAATCAATAAGATATGACATTGATGACAACAACTTTTGCCTACTTGTTTTACTTGATCATTCGAAAGCGTTTGACTCAGTAGATCACAAAAATCTCTGCATGAAATTAAAGTTGTTTTTTGGATTCTCCTCCACAGCCGTAAATTTAATTAGGACATACTTAAGTGACCGCTTGCAGTCCGTTTGCATAGGCAACGTAAAATCCATGCCTTTGGTAGTTCCGAAGGCTGTTCCCCAAGGATCAATCATTGGGCCTTTACTATTCTCGCTATACGCTAATGATCTACCAACCCAAATTGTCAATAGCAACGTCGTTATGTATGCTGATGATGTTCAAGTCTATGCAAGTGGGTCTGTTGATAGAGTTGGCGAATGCATAACTAAACTTAATGAAGATCTTTCCAGTGTGTACAGATGGGCTACAGCAAACGGTCTTTTATTAAATCCTCAAAAATCAAAGTTCCTCGTCATACATAAAAATAAAAATTTTTCCTTGCCAAACCTTAATATTGTATTGTAATAATCAGAACATTGATATTGTTCCTAATGACAAGAATATAGGAGTAGTATTCAACAATACTTTAAGTTGGTCCAACCACGTGAATGCTGTTGCCGGACAAATGTATGCTAAACTGCGAGCTTTATGGGTTACACAGTCGTTTACACCAATCAATATCCGCATACTTCTGGCGAAGAGTTTCCTAATTCCCGGGTTAATTTATGGATGCGAACTTTTCGCTAGCTGCGATTCATCCAGCCTGCGAAAATTGAACGTAGCCTTCAATAATATTATACGCTATGTTTATGGACTGAAACGAAACCAGCACATTTCTCACCTTACTAAAACTCTTTACGGTGTTAGTTTTAATCATCATCTCAAGATAAGATCGTTAATATTTCTTCACAAAATTATTGAAGTAAAAAAACCATAACATCTTTTTAAAAGAATAAAATTCACACGATCTGAGAGAGGCAGAATCTTTATTTATTTATTTATTATTTATTAATGTTTATATTTATAATTAAAATTACAAATATAAAGGGGAAGCTCTGGCTACTTAGGCCTTAAGCTAGGGGATGTTATATACATTACATTTCAAATTTATATGAGTAGAAAATTGTAAATTGAAAGTGTTTTTCTTATTGACATGTGTTTTACATAATTTATAGGTAAAGGTTTTCAATATATGTACATATAATACAAGTTTTTGCAATTAACAATATGTTATAAAGATCATTATAAAATTATATTTTATATGGAATTGTAAAGGTTACTTGTTTTTAAGAACGTAATGATATTTGTTTTATCAGATTCGTTTTGAGGATTTCGTAATATGCTTAGTAAGTTATTATTGGGAAAGAATGAATTGGTATAATGTTTTATATATTGGCAATTGAACAGTATATGGTTCATATCAAAAGTGGTAGATTTACAAAATTTACATTCTTTTATGGCGTCTTTGTCAATAACACAGTCGTGTGTTACACGACTATGACCTAACCTTAGACGAATGATTTTTATCTGATCATTTCTTGACAATAATTGATCACTATGAAGATACATTTTAATATTGGTTTGATTATTGTTTATGTATTTATACCAGTCAGAGCAATTATTCCAAATGGAAAGCCCCTGGCTGTGAAAATCTTTATTGATAAATTTCTTAATGTCTGAAAAAGATAAGTTATCTGTGGTTATGAGTGGAAAATTGAATGCTTCCTTTGCAATCAAATCAGCGAATTCATTTCCTCTGATATTGCAGTGTCCTGGGACCCATAATAGTAGATGCTTTTGATGGTTAATTAATTCTCTGATAAGTGATGCATATATATTGTTATTATTAGGATTAGAGATGCAGTCTAAAGCTGATAAAGAGTCGGATACAATGACAAATTTTCCTTGAAAATTCTTAGTATATTTAATTGCTTCATAAATTGCAATTATTTCGGCAGAAAAGATGGTAGTATATTCTGGTAAAAGAGACGACTTTATAATTTCATCGTTTTTTACAATACTGTAACTTACGGAATTGTTGGATTTAGATCCATCCGTAAATATGAATTGATGTTGTTTATACTTTTCTTGTATATTGTGAAATTCATTTAAATAAATTTCAGATATTGTGGTTTCCTTGCGATGTTTTCGAAGGGAAGTGTCGATTGGAAAGGAATTAAAATTCCAAAAGTGGCTGGTATTATCTGTAATTTTGCGGTTATATGGAATATTGTGTGAATCGCAATAATTTTTAATACGCTTTAATGCTGTATCTATTTTGAGAAATTTTTTCCTTTTAACACCTTTGTTTAATAATTGAATAACAGGAGATTTGTCATTAAGTAGTATTGTTTTAGCGAGTTTTGCGGTGGAGAGGTCCCTATAATTTTCAATCGTCAATAGGTCAGCTTCGAAAAGCATATTGGTTATTCTAGTTGTGCGATGGGCACCTAAAGCAATGCGCACGGCAGAGTTTAATACTGTTTTAATCCTATTCAGAGTAGACTTTGAGGTATATCCATATAAAAAGATTCCGTAATTGATTTTAGCTATGATGAGGGAGTTAATTATGGAAATTAAAGTATATGAATTGCATTGAAATTTGTTATAAGAAAGGCACTTAATTATATTAAGTTTACTGTGAAGAGAAGTTACTAAATGTTGAATATGAGAACTCCAATGGTATTTATTGTTGAATATTATGCCAAGGATTTTTAAAGATTCTACTATGGGGATTGTGATATTATTGCAAATTAGTTCGGGGGAGCAACCTCGTTTACGACAAATATGGAGATGTTTACATTTATCTAACGATAGTTGAGCACCCGAAAAGTGACACCAATCTTCGATTTCAGAGAAAAGACTACCTAGGCTAACTGTCGAGTGATTTTTGTTATACAAGTTTTTCAGAATAACGAAATCGTCAGCATAAGATACAAATTTTATGTTCTTATGTGATTCCAAAAGTTTCGACAGCTTATTGTAAGATATTAAAAAGAGAACTACCGACAATGGCGAGCCTTGAGGTATGCCATTATAGAGGTTTTCTGTTTGTGAAAGCGAAGAGTTAACTCTTACCCTTATTTTTCTATTATTCATATAGTTCCTGATGTAATTGTGTATCTTTGGTCCTATTCCCCATTCTTCAAGTTGACTAAGAATGGCGTGAATGCCAACCTTGTCAAAAGCTCTTGAAAAATCAAGGGATATTATTGAGATGTGCTTATTACTATTCAGGGAACTGTTAATGTGATAGTCTAAAAATAAGAGGGGATCAGAGATTGATTTGCCTTTTTTAAATCCGAACTGGAAATGACTTAGAAGATTATTAGCAGAAATAAACCACCAAAGGCGTTTAGCAATAATTTTATCGAGAAGTTTGGAGCAACATGGGTTTAAGGATATGGGTCGATATGAGGAAACAGACGTTTTATCAGTGTTGGGTTTTGCGATTGGAATGATGAGACTGTTTTTATAAACTTGAGGGATGAAAGAATTCAGAATGTTATTATAAAGAGAAAGTAGACGATATTTACTGTTGGGCCCAAGATTCTTAATCATTTGATAATTTATCCTATCAATTCCTGGGGTTTTGCCTTTAAGTTGATTTAAGGCCATATTAAATTCTAAAATGCTAATGTCTTTCTCAAGAGCACAGGCATTTTTATTAGGCGCAAGAAATGTGGGGCTTTGTATATATTTTTTCTTAGACGATTGAAATTCAGTTGGAAAATGTTTGTCTTCTAATAGATCAGACCAAAGCTTACAAAACCGATTTGCTATATCCGTATGCTTTAAGATTTTATTGCCGTTAGAATCAGAAATGCAGTGTATAGACGTTTTGGTGTTAATTCCACAGAATCTGCGGATACTGTTCCAAATTTTGCCTGATGGACTCGCATTGTTGATAGATGAAGTAAATTTTTCGACAGATAACTTCTTAGAAACTTTCAGTTCTCTTCTGTAGAGAGCATTGATTTTGCGATAAATTATGAGATTTTCATTAGTGATATTTCTTTTAAATACATTTAAAAGACGGTTTCTTTGCCGCTTAAGATCTTCCAGTTTTTTGTTCCACCACGGGACAACGTTTTTGTTAGTCGGAATTTTGTATTGAGGAATTGACTCGTTAGCAGACTGCAGGATAATTTTTTGAATATTCGCCGTTTCCTTATTAATGTTGTTACTGTATGGTTTTTCTGAGCTTATTTTATCTGAAAGATTTCTATAGCGATCCCAGTCAGCTATTTTAGTATTGAAAAGGGGTTTGATGTAATGCTCGTTTTTTCCATTGTTATCAGAAAGTAGAGTTGTTATTATGGGGAAATGATCGCTGCCATAAAGGTCGCTTTCAATTTTCCATGTTGCATGCATTGACAAAAATGGAGAGACTACAGTAAGGTCAATGTGTGTGAAGGTTTTATGGGTTGAAAAATGTGTTGGTGAACCATTATTTAAAATCATTAAATTTGATTGAGTAATGAATTTAGACAATATTTTCCCTCTACAATTACTAGTTGTAGATCCCCATAAGGGATGCCAACCATTCATATCTCCGGTGATAACCATAGGATTGTTCATAGAATAAAGATTCTCAAGATCAGTAATATTGAATGATTTTGAAGGGTTTAAATATGTAGAATATAAGTAAAATGTAAATTTTGATACGATTTTTACTACCACTGAATCTATATTTTCATCACAACCAATATATTCGTGTTGTATAGAATTGTGGATCAAGACTGCTGAATTTTTTGTGTGATAAATACAAAAATTAACAGGGACTGGAACATTTATTGTATTTTTAAAATGAGTTTCTTGCAAAGATATGATGTTAGGTTTATGCATTTTAATGAGATTTTGAAGCTCGTTGTAGTTGTTGGTATAACCTTTAATATTCCACTGAATAATTTTTATAGCCATAATATAAATAAAGAGAAAAAAGATAGGGTGTGCACAAGAGAAGATATAAATAGAAAGAGAAATATAATAAATATATAATTAGAGAGAAATTGAGATTTTTTATATATCGCTGTCTACTTCTTCGCTCTCTGTATGGTTTGGGCACACTTTTTTGTTTGCTTTGGCTGCTGCTGCTGCTTTGTTTTTAATTTCGTTTCTAGTGTGCTTGGATATGTTCTTAGGGAGAATGGTAACTGTCGATGCTTTTTTTGATGTTGTTGGAAGTTCACTTATTTTCTTTTGTTCTGTTGTTTCTGTTATTTTGTTGTTTGTCTTTTTCGCTGTTAGATCATCATATTTTACAATTCTGCGTACTTCTCTCGTGAGAGTATTGTCATTGGGATGACGTTGTTTATATTTTTCAATTGCTGTTTTGTTATCCACTTTTTCCATCGTTTTTATTGTTTGTATCTCTTTGTATTTGAGAAACACTGGACATTTTTTATTGAGAACGGAGTGGTTGGTATCACTCCTATTCTCTTCACAACAATTAACACATTTAGTTGTTTTTTCGCAGAGTTCATCATCATTCAAGTGTTCTTCTTCACCACAGTTTACACAGAGTTTATTGTTTTTGCATAAATTAGTGATGTGACCGTATTGAAAACACTGGCGACATCGCATAGGCATAGGTATGTAGGGACGTATGTAAGCCTTTTCATAACCTATGTTTATATTGTCAGGTAAGTTAATTGAAGAGAATGTTAGTATGATGAGACCAGTCTCAACCAATCCTTCATCACCCTTTTTTAAGATTTTCTTAACTTCAATTATGTTTTGGGGTTTAAGTTCACTTAATATTTCACTCTCTGAGATTCCACGGAGATCATTATTGTATATGACACCTTTGCTACAGTTTAGCCGGTTATGTTCTTTGACTTCAACTTTTATCTCATCAGAGAGAGAGATATCAATTGTATCAGTTTTGTTGCTTGTGTTGCGTTTTTCGTTTTCATTAGAATTTCTCCTGATCGAAGTTTTTTACATGTATCGATTTCACCACATACATTATCAATAACTTTTTTTATTAAAAACGGAGAAACGTTTAGTAAAGTTTCGTCGCTATTGATTCTTGCCATTAGCAAGAATTTAGGACCGATTGTGATATTTTTGAAGATTTTGGTTTTATCAACTTCAAACATAGCTGATTTAGTTGTTGTAGAACTCATGTTTGATTAATATTCACTTCAAAAAGTAGTCACTGAGCGGAGCTGACACGTTCTGTTCGTTTCGCAGTCAAATGACGACTGAGGCAGAATCTTAATTCCATTAAAACAACGAAATCTATTATCTGATAGACACTTCTTTATAAATTCCATACGTCTTTAGAACTCTCTTCCCCTTGAAGTTCAAACGATCAGCAACGCGTTTATTTTTAAAAAGCATATTTTCAAATCGACACCTCCAAATAATAGTATGCTAAGTCTGAAAAGTGAGTTTTGCAGGAGAAGCTCTCAAAGTTTACAGTTCTCTTTGACCTTCACTACTTTTCTGAGTAAACATTTGTTTATAACTTCGGTTCGGATTGACCGATCATTACCAAAATTTGACAGAATTTAAGTTAAAGGACGTACAATGTAAAATGTAAAGAACTTGAAAACATGCTAAGTCGACTTAGCATACTATTGTTTGGAGGCGTCGAAATTATATACAACTGAATCAAATAATTAATAATTTTCCTTTATTTATTTCTAATAAATCTAATATATAAAATGCAATGTGTGTATGTTAGTATGTTTGTATGTTCCGAATAGACTCAAAAACGGCTGGATAGATTTTCTTGAAAATTTCAGAGAATGTACAGGGAACACCGGTGGTGAAAATAGGCACTATATTTTTTTTCATTTCGGAAGGGGCGGGGTACCTCCCCTATGCGCTATTTTTTAAAAACGGTATTTTAGCAAAATTTGCGAAAATATCGGAGAGAAAATTAATTTGCGAGACAATGGTCGTTGTGTCTCCGATCCTAGGTACTGATTTGGGGCCTGAAGACCCGACCACGCCCACTTTTTTAAATAGCTTATATATTAAAAACTGCTTAACCGATTTTCCTGAAAATTTCATATAATTTACTGGGAGGACCCGTGGTGAAAATAGGGTATATATTTTGCTAAATTTCGGAGGTGGCGGGGTACCTCCCCCATGCCCTACTTTTTTAAGAACTCTATTTTAACAAAACTGACGAATGTATCGGTGAGAAAATTAATTTGCGAGACAATGGTTGTTGTTTCTCCGACTCTAGGTACTGGTTTGGGGCCCAAAGACCCGACCTCGCCCACTTTTTAAATAGCTTATATATCAAATACTGCTCAACCGATTTTCCTAAAATTTTAGATAATCTACTGGGAGGACCCGTGGTGAAAATAGGTTATATATTTTGTTGAATTTCGGAGGTGGCGGGGTACCTCCCCCATGCCCTACTTTTTTAAGAACTCTATTTTAACAAAACTGACGAACGTATCGGTGAGGAAATTAATTTGCGAGACAATTGTTGTTTTGTCTCCGAACATAGGTACTGGTTTTGCGCACAAAGACCCGACCACGCCCACTTTTTTAAATAGCTTATATATCAAAAACTGTTTAACCGATTTTCCTGAAAATTTCAGATAATCTACTGGAGGACCCGTCGTGAAAATAGGTTATATATTTTGTTAAATTTCGGAGGGGACGGGGTACCTCCCCCATGCCCTACCTTTTTAAGAAATCTATTTTAACAAAACTGACGAACGTATCGATGAGAAAACTAATTCGTGAGACAATTGTTATGTATACATGAACTGATTTTCCTAAAAATTTCAGAGAATGAACCCGTGGTGAAAATAAGTAATATATTTTGTTGAATTGCGGAGGGGCGGGAATCTCCACTATGCTCTACTTAAAAAAAAAACGCTATTTTACCAAAACTGACGAACGTATTGTAGAGAAAATTAATTTGCGAGGCAATGACGTTTGTGTCTCCCTCCCTATGTACTCATTTGGGGCCTAAGGACCCGACCACGCCCACTTTTATATATCCAAAACTACTTACCCGATTTTCTTGAAAAGTTCATAGAATGGATAGGAATGACCAGTGGTGAAAATAGGTCAATTATTTGGTTGAATTTCGGAGGGGACGGGGAAACCCCCTCATGCCCTAATTTTCAAAATCTCAATTTTTTAGAAAATTTATTTACGAGGCAACGGTAGTTGAGTCTACGAACCTAATTACCTATTTTGTGCCTAAAGACCCAACCACGGCCACTTTTATAAATATGTTATATATCCAAAACTACCTAACCGATTTTCTTGAAAATTTCAGAGAATGTATAGGGATGACCAGTGATGGAAATTGCTTAAACATTTGGTTGAATTTCGGAGGGGGGGTAACTCCCCTAGCCACTATTTTTTAAAAACACTATTTTCGAAAAACATACGAACATATCGGTTAGAGGTTGCGAGGCAACGGTGGTTGAATCTCCGACCCAATATACTTATTTAGGGCCTAAAGACCCAAAACTACTAAACCGATGAAAATTTCAGAGAATGTACAGGGAACACCGGTGGTGAAAATAGACACTATATTTTTTTTTGCATTTCGGAAGGGGTGGGGGGGGTACCTCCCCTATGCCCTATTTTTTAAAAACGGTATTTTAACAAAATTTGCGAAAATATCAGAGAGAAAATTAATTTGCGAGACAATGGTCGTTGTGTCTCCGATCCTAGGTACTGATTTGGGGCCTGAAGACCCGACAACGCCCACTTTTTTAAATAGCTTATATATTAAAAACTGCTTAACCGATTTTTCTGAAATTTTCAGATAATTTACTGGGAGGACCCGTGGTGAAAATAGGGTATATATTTTGCTAAATTTCGGAGGGGGCGGGGTACCTCCCCCATGCCCTACTTTTTTAAGAACTCTATTTTAACAAAACTGACGAATGTATCGGTGAGAAAATTAATTTGCGAGACAATGGTTGTTGTTTCTCCGACTCTAGGTACTGGTTTGGGGCCCAAAGACCCGACCACGCCCACTTTTTTAAATAGCTTATATATCAAAAACTGCTTAACCGATTTTCCTAAAATTTTAGATAATCTACTGGGAGGACCCGTGGTGAAAATAGGTTATATATTTTGTTGAATTTCGGAGGGGACGGGGACCTCCCCCATGCCCTACTTTTTTAAGAACTCTATTTTAACAAAACTGACGAACGTATCGGTGAGGAAATTAATTTGCGAGACAATTGTTGTTTTGTCTCCGAACATAGGTACTGGTTTTGCGCACAAAGACCCGACCACGCCCACGTTTTTAAATAGCTTATATATCAAAAACTGTTTAACCGATTTTCCTGAAAATTTCAGATAATCTACTGGAGGACCCGTCGTGAAAATAGGTTATATATTTTGTTAAATTTCGGAGGGGACGGGGACCTCCCCCATGCCCTACCTTTTTATACCCTCCACCATAGGATGGGGGTATATTAAGTTTGTCACTACGTTTGTAACTACTCGAAATAATCATTGTAGACCCCACAAAGTATATATATTCTTGATCAGCGTGCAATTCTACATCGATATAGCCATGTCCGTCCGTCTGTCCGTCTGTCTGTCTGTCCGTCTGTCCGTCTGTGGAAATCACTCTAGCGTCCGAACGGATTGACGTAGGTTGATGAAATTTTGGGAAAATATGTTATATTTACGTAGGACTTTTGGTATTGAAAGCGGGCTATGTAGGTCCACGCTTTCGTATAGCCCCCGTACAAAATGACGCGTGACGCGTCGTCGTTTTAAGGAATTTTTAAGATATTTGGCCCATTTTACCACCGAATTGGTTGTAATTTGGTACTTTGTGTCTCCAGAGGCCAAACAATATTCCTACCAAAGTTGGGTTATATAGGTCCACGTTTTGATATAGCCCCCATATAAAGCCCCATATAAAGTACGCGTCGTTTTAAGGAATTTTTAAAATATTTGGCCCATTTTACCACCGAATTGGTTGTAATTTGGTACTTTGTGTCTCCAGAGGCCAAAAAATATTTCTACCAAAGTTGGGTTATATAGGTCCACGTTTTGGTATAGCCCCCATATAAGACCCCATATAAAGTACGCGTCATTTTAACATATTTTGAATGTATTAGACCCATTTGACCACAGAATTGGTTGTAATTTGGTATTTTGTGTCTTCAGAGGCCAGAAAACATTCTTACCAAAGTTGGGTTATATAGGTCCACGTTTTGGTATAGTCCCCACATAAGACCCCTTATAAAGTACGCGTCATTTTAATATATTTTGAATGTATTAGACCCATTTGACCACAGAATTGGTTGTAATTTGGTATTTTGTGTCTTCAGAGGCCAGAAAACATTCTTACCAAAGTTGGGTTATATAGGTCCACGTTTTGGTATAGTCCCCACATAAGACCCCTTATAAAGTACGCGTCATTTTAATATATTTTGAATGTATTAGACCCATTTGACCAAAGAATCGGTTGCAACTTTGTATTTTGTGTTTCCAGAGGCTAAGAAACATTTCTACCATAAAATGTTTATATAGGTCCACGTGTTGATATAGCCCCCATAATGCAATATCTCCCGATTTTCGATATTTTGAACGTTTTAGCCTCATTATCACACCGAGATGGCTGAAATTTGGTATTTAGTCTTCTTTAGACGTATAAAACTTTCCCCCAGAAATTTGTAGGTATAGGTCCACGCCATCATATGGCTCCCATAGAACGGTACCTTCCGAATTTCGGTATTTTGAAGGTAGTGGCCACATTAATCCACCGAAACGGCTGAAATTTGTGGTGGAGGGTATAAAAAGTTCGGCCCGACCGAACTTAACGCTTTTCTTACTTGTTAAGAACTCTATTTTAACAAAACTGACGAACGTATCGATGAGAAAACTAATTTGTGAGACAATTGTTATATATACGTGAACTGATTTTCCTAAAAATTTCAGAGAATGAACCTGTGGTGAAAATAAGTAATATATTTTGTTGAATTGCGGAGGGGCGGGAATCTCCACTATGCTCTACTTTAAAAAAAAAACGCAATTTTACCAAAACTGACGAACGTATTGTAGAGAAAATTAATTTGCGAGGCAATGACGTTTGTGTCTCCCTCCCTATGTACTCATTTGGGGCCTAAGGACCCGACCACGCCCACTTTTATATATCCAAAACTACTTACCCGATTTTCTTGAAAAGTTCATAGAATGGATAGGAATGACCAGTGGTGAAAATAGGTCAAATATTTGGTTGAATTTCGGAGGAGACGGGGAAACCCCCTCATGCCCTAATTTTCAAAATCTCAATTTTTTAGAAAATTTATATACGAGGCAACGGTAGTTGAGTCTACGAACCTAATTACCTATTTGGTGCCTAAAGACCCAACCACGGCCACTTTTATAAATATGTTATATATCCAAAACTACCTAACCGATTTTCTTGAAAATTTCAGATAATGTATAGGGATGACCAGTTTTGGAAATTGCTTAAACATTTGGTTGAATTTCGGAGGGGGGTAACTCCCCTAGCCACTATTTTTTAAAAACACTATTTTCGAAAAACATACGAACATATCGGTTAGAGGTTGCGAGGCAACGGTGGTTGAATATCCGACCCAATATACTTATTTAGGGCCTGAAGACCCAAAAATACTAAACCGATGTTCCTGAAAATTTCAGAGAATGTACAGGAATGATCCCCGTTAAAAATTGGCTATAAATTTTGTTGAATTTAGGAGGGGGCGGGCCCTATTTTTTAAAAACGCTATTTTTGTAAATTTTTTGAACATATTGGTTTTAAAATGAATTTGCAATGGTGGTTTTGTTACCCACCCTAGGTCCTTAGTTGGGACCTAAAGGCCAGACCATGAATTTTTACCTCCACAATTTCTGGACCGATTTTCATGTATTTTTCATATGATGTACATATGAAAATAAGCTATATTTTTGTTGAATTTCGGCAGAGCGGGGTTTAAAAATTAATTCGATATACAATGATGTTAGTGTCTCCGACCTGAGGCACTTATTTGTGTCCTTAAGACCCGACCACGCCCACTTTTTTAAATATAATATATCTCCTAAACTTCCGAATCGATTTCAATGTCTATTTCAGATGATGTAGAGGGATGGCCAATGGTAGAAATAGGCTATATATTTTGTTGAATTTCGGTGGAACGGGTCATCCCATGTGCCCTATTTTTTAAATGCGCTATATACGTATGTGAAACTTACGAACGTGTTCGTATCCCCGTCCCTGGGTACATATTTTAGCCATAAGCCCGACCACTCCCCCTTTCTTAAATATGTTACAAATTAATGCAAATACCAGTGGAAATATACATAACGAAGCTTTGGTCTTATTGGAAAGCAAGTGTTTAGATTAGAAGGCAACATATAGCTATAGCTCAGGTATATAACATACATTATAAGAAGTTGGAAGGACGATAAAGTGGGCCCTTAAGTTGCCGCTGGACATTCATTTGAATGAATGGCACACATACAATATTAAATAGAAGTTATCATCTGGAACGAATGTACGATGGCACATAAAAATTCCCTAGAAGCTTTAGATCTTCTTGAAGGATTGAAAAAGCAATCCGCGTTTAGTTTTCAGACAAACACTTCCAGTTATTGTATTCCAGCAGATGAAATGAATGCATACCTCAAGTCATCACTTCCTTGGCGGTATTTTAAACTTGCATATCGACACCAACATTTCTGAAGATTTTTTATTTATAGTAACTTGCAGTTCCCGACTAATTAGCGATGCAAGAAAAGTATAATTGACTTAAGAAAAGGGAACATAAAACTGTTTCAAGGGCCAGCAACGTGGACCGGGTCGGCTAGTTGCTTTATATTATTCTCTTTTATTATTGTAATAGTTCAATTTTTTATCATTGTAATTCTTCCTCTTTTATTTCATTTGTATTTAAATTTTTAAATGGATACTTCATAAAAACCAAACCTGTACCGTAATTATAAGATTTTTGTCTTGTTGTGCAGGTATTCATAAATAAATAAATAAATAAATAAATAAATAAAAACCACTATTTTGAAGACCTTGAGGAAAACTATTTTAATCAAGGGATAGAATTGCTAGATAAGCGTTGGACTAAGTGCATTGAAGTTTCAGGAGATTATATTGAAAAATTAAAATATTTTTGAAAAACTAACTATTCTCTTTCATCGATAGGCTAAGAAGTTTCCGAACCGCCCTATATGGGAGCTATATCCAAAAATGTACCGATTTTTATGAAAATCGGTGAAACTACTCAGGGGCCTAAGAAAATATCACATATAAAATTTGAAGGCTATTCGATTCAAATTGACCGATTTATAGCAAAATCGGGGAAAGACATATATGGGGGCTAAATCCAAATCTGAACCGATAGGGACCAAAGTTGAAAATTTTCATTCCTATGCCCTTATAAGTACTTGTGCCAAAATTCATCAACCTAGGTCAACTCCTTCTATTTTTGTCCACTTTTGTATGGAAGCGGCAAGTAGTCAGTAATGTTTTGGTTGTCATATGACTGTGATGAGTTATGCTTATGCTATGAAGTGAGGAGTTATGCTTACGGTGGTGTAAAAATTACCCCACGCCCAAGTTCTTGTCACTGTGGCATCGAAAATATTTTACCACCACCTCCAAACTACCATACGTAAGTATCCTATGTCAAAAAAAAAAATTACCCCACGTCCAATACGACTTATGAATTTTATGGAAAACTTTTAACCACACGTCATATTTGGCGTATGGATTATATATTCTGCATATTCAATTATGCCATTTTCACAGCAAATCAGTGTTCCTATAATAAGTAAATTGCTAGAAGAGGACGATACGTTCAGCAAAGTTGACGGTGATGGTCGATCCTGAATTTAACATAACCAAAGCCTACCTATGTGAAATCATTACTAGGATCTTTGGCAAGGACTCAATAGCCCCACCCAAAAAAATTTCCCAGGGACTCGAAAAAATTTTATATATGATTAGTAGGCATAAAAAATTACACATACCTGTTTCTAATCAAACAAAGGAATGTAAATGGCTTGCAGCAAACCCATCTGTATGTGTACAGTGTACGATCAATATAATTGATAAATCAACTATTTGATTCCCTGCAGATATTTAAAAACTTGTGTTTTTGAATGATCTCTGTATTTTTGTTTAATACGTACGCCTGACTGTCAAAAAATGTAATTTCACGTTTTTAAGTATTGTTATATTCTTTATTTTTTTTCTAAAAATAAAATATGTTTTTTGTTGGATTAAAAAAAGGTCTGTGAAATGTAGGACATAATTTTTTACAAAAACGAAGTGCGTGGTTTGATTTGATATTATATTATTATTTGCTAACTCAATACCATACAAAAAATGCGAAATATTAGAAAAAAATAGATAATATATAAAGAAATATTAAAGAATATGTATAGGCGTAAAATTTACCACCACGTCAAAAAGTACGTCCTACATTTTCACCTCCAAAGTTAAAGGTTAAGTTTTGATCTACATTTTCGACCTAAATTGGCTGTAAATTGGTCATAGGGTTCTAAACTAAAAAAATATTTTGCGTTTGGAAACATGTTTCCTTTTGAGGAATTAAAATAAGTATAAAAGAGACCCGGTCTATAAACTATGAGTTGTACCCGCTGACCGACACCGATAAGTAAAACGTATCGAGCTGCAACTACTGCATTGGCTGGGCCATGTGAAGAGGATGAATAAAGCCACCGGAATATGAATACGAGCAATTTGACGACAAACCTCTAATGGAAAGACCAAGTTTAATGTGATATCACAAAACATGGCATCCGAAATAGGAGAAGCATAGTAGAAGATCGGTGCGTTCTGTTTATCATAAAAGCCATCTAAACAAGTATAAATGAGACCACCAAAACATGGTAACTATTATAGGATAAATTGTTTAAAAATAATAGAATTCAAATTTATACCAGATTTCCCAAATAATGAATGAGCCCGGTGCAGAGATTGGCAAATAATTTATCGAATATTGAAAAAACGGAACCCCAAGTGGAATGAAATATCTTGAAGCCATGGAAAGAGATAACTATGATTTTGGCAGATCAATAAAATATTTAAAAAAACACATTAAGATAATATGTGTGTTTGTTCACTCAATAATTTGTACAAGTCCAGTAACTTCTTGCAAACGACTAAGCTCTTTTCCATTGTACTGTAGAGTAAACGAACAACATCCAGTAACAATTTGTGCAAATTTTCAGTAAACAAACACACATAATAATCTTGAAAATTACATAAAAATAAAGAAAGATGGTGATCGTGGTTGGTAGATGGTGATAGAAATCATCTGTGTATTGTATTCAACAAATTGCATAATTGGTCCGCAAATTTTATTTCTGATTGTTGGAAATCCAGATCCAATGCATTGGTGCAAGATGCCATGACAATGAACTGGTGCAAGATTTCATGACAATGAACGGGTGCAAAATGCCATTACAATGAACTGGTGCAAGTTGCCATGACAATGAACTGGTGCAAAATGCAATAGCAATGAATTCGTGAACGCGTGTGTCACTCCCTTGCAAACTTTATCGGTGATTCATCCGAATTTTCATCGATGTCATGTCACTTGCACCCATGATTCAACTCATGATTTTTCATCGAACATTTTGCTGGAAGTTTAAAATAAAAAATAATTTAAAAAATTAAGTTACAGTGTTTTATTTATCGCTTAGCCTCAGAAAGTATGGAGTCTCTCTCAAATAAAAAACTTAAATTTAATTAAAAATAAAAAGGCGTTTTATTTGAGAAATTCCATTATGAAGAAGAATATACTTTTTGAGGCTAAGTGAAAAGTATTTTCCAATTTCAGTGAATTTATAAATAAAACACTCTAACTTAATTATACCCTACACCACTATGTGGAAACGGTATTATAAGTTTGTTTTGGGAAAAATTCATGTAACACTGCGAAATATTCGTCGGAGACCCCCAATGTGGTATACCAATCTTCATATCTCGGCGAGATAAAGCGATTTTGAGATGTATGTCCGTCCGTCCGTCCGTACGTGTGTCCATTATAAATTGTAATCAAACTCCAGGCCGCAATTATGGACAGATCGTCACGAAATTTGGTGTGGAGGTCGGTTTCCCATCAGAATAGATCGCTATTTTAATTGGTAATGATCGTGAAATAATTAGCGGGTGAAATGGACCAAAAACATAATTTTTATCCGATTTTGTAGCTGCTCTGTTGGTCGCAATAATAGTCCGATCGCCTCGAAATTTTAAATAAGGCAAGAGTATATGACAAACATGAAGCTTGCAATTTGAGATGGCGATCAGATAATATATAGAGGGGGACCACAACTTTTGTGTGAAAATTTTTAATAAACAGCTTATATCTTTGTTCCTGAAAGACACATTCCCCACTCGTGAGTTATATTTAAAAGGCGATCTCTTGACCTTTTAATTGATGCCAATTATGTTGATGTACGTGATCAGATAACAGAGTTACAGCCTAGTATATCCAGTTTCTTGTTTGTAGTGTAATCATAAAGCCGCTAGAGGTCGCAATTATAGCTCAATAGTCACGAAATTTTGCACGAGGTGAGAGTTTAGGTTGACGAAAATACTTATAATTTTGCATGATGATCTGACATTATTTAGCGGTTGACATAGACCATTACTTTTGTATGAAAAATATACAAATTTTATTTTTGGTCCATATTTTCATTCCTGGAGGGCATATACCGCCAAAGTAGCCTACATATGGAAAAATAACTACTGATCTTTCCCCTGATGCAAATTGCAATAATGTGTCTGCTAGACGCACCTACTGTGTAGAGAACCACAATTTCCACCCATGCTACAAATTGTCTCTATCATGACAGAGAAATTTTCAGTTCAGTTGTCAAATTGGATTTTTATACAAATATTGCAACATCGGGTCGCTCCGCCACCTATTTTATACCTCAGGATTTAGGGTAAAGGGGATACAAACAAAATACGACCAAAGATGTGTCTCATCGAAATATTGGTTTTAGACCCCAAGTATATTTGGACGAAATTCGTTTCAGACAATTTGGAGTCTTTTTAGCGCTGTCCGTTCATCTGTCCCTCTTAATGTCTAACTGGCTGGTGCGCATGATAACTCTCGAACGGATCTACCGATTAAAACCATATTTCATACAACGTAATATTTTGCTCAAAATTTGTTTAAGTTCGAATGTAGGCTATGTCGGTCCACACCTCCCCCAAAAAAGTTCAAAATTGTTTTCGAAAAATTGTGTGAACGATAACTGGCGAAGTGAGCAATCGATTTGCTCCAAACTTTCCATATTATTCCTTCCAGATATAGATCGGATAAGACTATATCGGTCCTTAGGGTACCTCCCACACAAAATTCGGAAAAGGGAAATTTAAGAGTCCTTTTGAATCGTTTTGAATTTTTTTTCAGCAGATTGTACTAGCGCCGCCAATCCGTAAGTTAACTCTCAAAGGGATTTTCTGATTGGTCGAAACTTTACACATCGTATTATTTCATCCAGTCATATGTCAGGTCGGAATATAGACTATATCGGTTCGTCCTTCGAGTACCTCCCACACAAAATTTTGGAAAAGTGCAGTTTGAGAACCCGTATCGGATCTATTATATTATTTTCTTTTTTTGGTAGAAGGTTCTTTTTACGGTCCCTATTCTGGTCCCTTTCCCGGGGTAAGTCATACTTCCTGAGATAATAGTCTAGAAGTTCCAAAAACCCCTACCCCGGCTCCAACTAAAATTACAAATTTGAAAAAATAATTCTCAAATATTTCCAAAATTCAGATTTTAGCTTACTAAAACTGATTTGGTATAGCTTCATATTACGATACCTACAGATTCCACGAATTTTGAAGCAAACTCGTGTTAAAAAATAAATATATTTTTAGAGGCTGAAGGTATATCACCGTTAGCGCATCTGACTTATACTATCTTCTTTGCTGTATAATTGAATACGAATAATTGTGATTTATAAATTTGTTTGCATGCAAAATGTTTGAATTTCTATTCATTGTTAGTTATTTCTACCGGTATAAAATATATTTTTGATATCACAATATGAACTACAATGAACTATTTTCGAAGCATATGTTAGGTACAAGTGCACAATTTTTGGACGATAGATCTAAACTCGCAGTTTTCCCAATTTTCAAATATACCATGGTATATATATTTGGTATATATATATTTGTTTATTTTAGGTGTATTCCAAAAAGGAACCTGATATTCAAAGACAATTTGAAGATGTAGCAGTAGGGGCTAATCAATGTGAATTTTCCAATTTTCGAATATTATTTAGAAATGTATAATTTATATAATTTTCCACAAACATCCCAGTAAAGACAAGGGAGGCTTCTCTTATATCAATGGATTCATATTATGTTATAGATATGTGAACTAGTTTTTATCGCCGAGTCCGAACGGCGTGTCCTAAGTTGTCACTTGTAGAGACGTTTTTCATGGTTGAAATACTCAGGAAATATCGCCAACATTACTAAGAGGCATTTTGCCACCGTAGACAATTTGATGGGAATCGAAGCCGGACATTCAGCGTGCAAGGCGGTTGCACATAGCTAATTCCTACAGGTTGTGGTGTAGGGTATCACATGGTCGGCCCCGTCCGACTATAGCCTTTGCTTACTTTTTTTTGTCTGCGGCTGAGGGTATATCTCCGTCAGCGCAGTTGACTGATACTTTCTTACTTGTTTTAATGCCACCAAGGCCTATTCCACTTTTTCCAGCTTTCATAGACGTTTTTTTTATTTGTCATCACATTTGTTAAAATAAACTTCATACTATCTAGAAAATACTTATCTGCGTGGGAGCCACCCTGGGGCAGTGGTAAGCACGTTTTGAATTTTCCCACTCATAACTTGTTCTCTCGAATTTTGGAGGACTGTTATATTTTCCGATGAATCAAAATACATATATTTAGTTGTGGAGAAAGGCGAAGCCATGCAACCCCAAAACACAATATAAACTGTTAAACATGAAGGTGGAGTATTATTGGTTTTAGGTTGCATGGCGGTTAATGTGGCTGTGTGTGGTGGCAAACGGACACATATCGCTAAATCGGTTTATCTCGACGGGATATGCAAAATGGTATAACACAAGGGGGGTCTTCGATGAATATTTCGCGGTGTTACATGAATTGTGGTGTATGGTACAATAAATACATATTCTTCTTAAAATCGTATTTTTATTGGCAAGGTGGGTGACTTTAATTGGTCACCATAACTTTAATTGAACTAAATCTGGGACGTCATTACAATTAGGAATTAACAAGTAAAAAAGTATCAGTCGGCTTTGCCGACAGAGACATAATCTCAGCCTGTGTGGATAGAAATACGTTTTACCCAAAAAAATATTAGGTATTTAGGGGGTTTTCAAAATTTTGGGCGAATGAACCGACAAAAGTATGGATAGGATTAAAGCTCACAAATTTGCGGAGATAATGATAGATAGGGCTTTATTATCACATTAGCCTACAAAAAGCATTATATCGCTGTAAATAGGTCCACAAAGAAAACCTTCGGTAAAAATGTCCAAAGGATCTTCGAACAGAGCCTTACCACACAAAAATGTTGAACATTAGTGTGGGTGGTACCACAAGGATTGAAGAGATAGAGCCCACATTTGAACATAAACTAAGTTTCGACAATATTTAGAGATCCAAAGTTTAGACCAAACCGGTTGTTACGTCTATGAGAAATCGCGCGTACCATTTTAGCGAATATTTTCGAACTTTTATGGGGGAGGTACCGGAAGTAGTGGACATGTTCACGTTCGTGAAACGCCGTTAATTGCGGGCGGCGGGACCGATCTGGTAACCCTGTGTCGAAGGATTTATGAAGATGTCACTGGTAGCATTTTTGTTGTAATATTTGAAGTTACATTTTTATAGTTGTTTTCGGTCTTTTAGCGGGAAGATGCCTTTGATTAAAATTATGAAATAATAGTTGAATTTCGTTGTTCGCTCGCAGTTCGTATTTGGCGCACTTGCTTAAATAATTAATTTAAAAGATTTTGAAGTTTTTATAGTTAAATACAATTTGAATTTGTTTGAACTTTTCGATAAATAAAAGGAAATTGTTTTCTATTGAAACCGATATTCGGAAAATAAAAAGTGTTTTTTTATTATTTTTATTTATTTTCTGTTCGCTATTGTGCCTTTTTTCTCTCTTCGTTGGCTCCAATTTTGCTCCCCAGCTGCCTCTTTATTTTGTTGTGGGATTTTGCCCAAATTGTTTCGACGATAAACATTGTCCTTCGAGCCGGATAGGGAGCATGAGGAGCATGAGGAGCAAATTTGCCTTAATTTGTGAAAAAGATATTTTTTAAATTTATTTTTATATAAATTTCAATAGCTTTATTGAAAATTTATTGAAATTAAAATTTTTTAAATTTGCAATAATATTGCTTTGTTGGCCGGCCACCTAATACTTCAGATTAGTGGTTGGCAATGCGGTTCAACTGATCGACGTTGTGAGCATAGCTGCCAGATTTAACGATTTATCGTCATTTTGACGATTTTTTGGTCAAAAATTGATAACTGACGATTTGACGATTTTCACCCAAGAAATGACGATTTTTGGATATTTTGTTAATGCAGTCATAAAAAATGTTGTAAGATATGATTTTGTAAAAACTGATCAAATATTCTTAGCTGATTTTTAAAATTATTTGTTAAACAATAATCACATACATATTTTTTAGTGTACATGCAAAGGGATTTTTAACTAGAACCAAACTGAATTCAATGGAAACAAGCAAAATATATAATTGCACTGCTCGGAACCTGCAAAAATGTCCTATTTTTTGTAAATTTTTAAAGGACCAAAAATTCGAAATTTCAACACTAACAGATTCTGTTCTGTACTGGGCAATTAACTGCGTTAACTTTTATATTGAGCTTTGTGCAGAAATTTTAAAAGTTTAATAGATTTGATTTTGAAAACAATTTTATTGATTTTTCCACATCCTTAACGAATTTTCACATTTTGTGAACAAGAAGGATTCAGCAACAAGCAACAATTGGATTCAGATTTTCGTAAAGTAAAGCTTTTGGATATTGAGGAAATGTTTGAAAATAATGAAACGGATTTATTTTGCAAATGAAAAATTTGATTTGAAACGTGTCGATTGTGGAGTAAATCTTCAAAAAAAAAAAAAAATAAATAAATAAATAAATAGAAACATTGCACAATGGTCCCAAATCCAAATGTTCTGGCAAAACTATTTCAACGTCCATTTTGTATTGAAATTAATTATTATTTATAATAAATGCGAACAAACAGCAATTCTTACGTTTTATCGACCAAAATTACCAAAAACTGCCAAAATTTGTTGAACAGGGTGGTCCCGTTGTGTGGGGTCTAAACCAAAACATTGACCTATGTTAATAATTTTTGGTACGAAGGATTCATATCTTCCAAGAGGTCAAAGTACTAAATTTCAGCCGAATCGGCCATAAAGTGTCGGTAAAATCCACAAAATATCTAAAATCGGACGGTACTTTTATGTGGGGGCTATGACAAAAAATTGACCTATTTTCAAAAAAAATATACATACTTGTTTTCTTCTCTCTGAAACCCTTAAATATGAATTTTAAGGAAAATCGGTTGATATATGTAGGTATTACCGTTCTATGACAATTGGATACTACGTACAGTCACAACAGGTATTTACAAAAAATTCTCCCATCTTAAAAAAGAAAATTCCACTTTATTTTAACTGTGGCAAATTTGAGCAAGAATTTATTTCTCAATTTATTAGTTCACTCCCCCAGCTATCTTCCAAAATCAATTTGGAGGTGGACAAACTTCGACATTTTTTTTAAAAGTTTAAATATATTTTAAAAATATTTGAAAAAAAAAAATAATTTTCAAAATGCATACAAACAGGGAATTTACTACTCTAATTTTAAAAAAATTGTTAGTTCTTTTTTTAATATTATGAAAGTACTCACCACCACCTTCCCGATTCATTATAACTTTGGCCTCACTTCTGTATATTTATGCAGCGACGCAATACAACAAAAATTATATATATACAGCACAAAATCTGTTTTATTTTTTCATAAAAATATGTCAACTTTGGTACTGCGCCAATCAACGAATACTAACGTTATTTACAAAAACTAATTATTTTCAGATGACATGATGTTTTTTTTATTATTCTGTCCAAAAAAAATTAAAATCTCGAAACTTCAAAAATAGGGTTTTGGGCAAAAATTTCCTGATTGAAACCTATGTGCATTGTGGCGTTTTTTATTGGGATAGCGTTTGCAATTTTGTTTTTTCAAAATAGTCTGGCTTAATCCCATTGTTGTTGTTTTAATATTTTAAAACAACTAGTTTATTAGTGGAAAAGATTTGGCATTGTTCGCCAAGGGGAATACCACTGGATCTCATCAGTTCCCTTGTTTCTTGTTTGTGGATATTCTCCACCGAAGTTATTTTTCAATAACTTCTTCAACAAGAAACTTTTTATACCCAAACATCAATCGTCAGCTCGAAGTATAAAGGTAAGCAAAGAAAAACAAGTAAAAAGTTGTTAAGTTCGGCCGGGCCGAACTTTTTATACCCTCCACCATAAAATAGTCTTAATTAAAATGGAATAATTAGGGTCCTTTCACAATTTTAGGTGGAACAACTTTTCGACAATGGATAGACTCCTACTGCCTCTCACTAGTGCTTAAATTCCACTGTGAACACAAATGTTGGGGCAGATAATTCCTTTTGGAGATGAAAGCCCTTGGTGTGTGTATATTAAAAACCCTGAAGGACAGATGCGCCGTGAGTCGAACTTTTGCGTTATGGCGTGATGAAGTTTTTGCAAGAGACCCTGTAAGCCTTCATGAATTAGCCTTATATCTTTGTTTGTTGTTTTTGTAGAGCACTTAAGCAACAGTGAACAAAGATACAACGCTAATTCCTGATGGCCCACAGGGTCTCTAACAAAAATTTCATCACGCCATAACGCGGAAGTTCGACTCACGGCGGATCTATCCTTCGGGGTTCATAATATACTCACCAAGGCCTTTCTTCCCCAAGAGGAATTTTCCGTGCCCCAGACTTTCACTTCCATTTTGTTCCACAGTGTTATCTAATCTAATCTAAAAAAAATTTGTTCAGCTAGGTGAAAGGTACCACCTACGGGGCTATATCAAAGAGTCAACTTATCTTTAAATTTTTAAGCGGACAAGTTTTATAGCTGCAGGGAACTTCAAGAGTCAAATAGATGGTAGTTTCAAACAATGTAGACCCTCAAAAATGGACCCATGTTGACGAATTTTAGTGAAGAAATTTCGTGTCCACTGAAAATTACCGAAAATCGAGGGGGGGGGGGGATATACCAAAACATGGACCTATATTGACGATGTTTCGTTGGAGATGTTTTATGAACACTGAGAACTTCAAATGTCAAATTACAGCTATTTCGGTTAAAAACTGTAGCTAAAATTCACAAAATACCGAAAATTGGGAGGTACCGTTATATGGGGGCTATACCAAAACATGGACCTATGTTGACGATGTTTGGTGGAGATGTTTCATGACCACTGAGAACCTCAAATGGCAAATTACAGCTAGTTCGGTTAAATATTGTAACTAAAATGCTCAAAATACCGAATATCGGGAGGTACGGTTATAAGGGGGCCATACCAAAACATGGACCTATGTTGATGATGTTTGGTGGAGATGTTTCATGACCACTGAGAACCTCAAATGTCAAATTGCAGATAGTTCGGTTACAAATTGTGGCTAAAATTCTCAAAATACCGAAAATCGGGAGGTACCGTTATATGGGGCTATACCAAAACATGAACCTATGTTGACGATGTTTGGTGGAGATATTTCATGACCACTGAGAACCTCAAATGGCAAATTACAGCTGGTTCGGTTAAAAATTGTAGCTAAAATTCTCAAAATACCGAAAATCGGGAGGTAATGATATATGGGGGCTATACCAAAACATGGACCTATGTTGACGATGTTTCGTGGAGATGTTTCATGACCACTGAGAACCTCAAATGTCAAATTGCAGATAGTTCGGTTAAAAATTGTGGCTAAAATTCTCAAAATACCGAAAATCGGGAGGTGCCGTTATATGGGGACTATACCAAACATGGACCTATGCCCATATCCTTTGGGATATAAGTTTGTTGATCACTAGGAACCCTAAGTGCCAAATTATACCTAATTCGGTCTGCAAATGTGGCGAAGAACGTTAAAATACCTCAAATCCGGAGGTACCGTTATATGGGGGCTATACCAAAGAGTGGGCCGATATAGCCCATCTTCGAACTTGACCTGTCTATGGAAAAAAGACCCTCGGGTGCAGCACTCTATCTCAATTATTGCGGACGCTAGAGTGATTACAACAGACGGACAGACAGACGGACATGGCTAGATCGTCATAGAATTTTATCCTGATCAAGAATATATATACTTTATAGGGTCGCAAATGATTAGTTCGATGTGGAGGGTATAAAAACGCCACAATGCTTCTAATTGAAGACACTGGCACGACGTGTGTTGTTTTTGCTGTAAAGCAGACCAACCAAATTTTTTTGTGTGCATTCGTCGAAATTCGACGACACATACTAGTGGAAGAGGTTTGAATTGTTTTCGCAGACACTTTCGTAGGAGTTGTGTGAGGTTGCCAAGGAAAAACTTCTCATTGAACTTTTTTCTTTGCTTACCTTTATACTTCGAGCTGACGATTGATGTTTGGGTATAAAAAGTTTCTTGTTGAAGAAGTTATTGAAAAATAACTTCGGTGGGGAATATCCACAAACAAGAAACAAGGGAACTGATGAGATCCAGTGGCGTGGATCGAAACTATAGTATTCCCTGCCTTACCCCTTGGCGAACAATGCCAAAACTTTTCCACTAATAAACTAGTTATTTTAAAATATTAAAACAACAACAATGGGATTAAGCCAGACTATTTTGAAAAAACAAAAAAAAAAATAATAAATATGTATTTAAATTTTCTCCATAAGGATTCAATGTAGAGTATACTTAAGAAAACAAGTTGTTTGACACATTGATTAAACACTACATGTTAAGAACTTTGACTAAAATATTTATTTAAAAAATTGTTTAATTAATTATAATTTAATACTGATTTGAAGTAAAAATTGTTTACTAACATGAATATTCATTTTATGTTTATTTTAATTAAAAATAAAGGGTGTTTTTTAAGCTAGATAGAACTTTAAATTGTAAAAAGTAACGCAAAAAATTAAATTTTGATGAAACTTTTTTTTTGTTTGTTTCAGTATACTCTGACAAATCATCATGAATAGACTCACGCTTGAACAACGCTACGAAATTATCCAAATTTACTTTGAAAATCAGTCGTCGATTCGCGCAACTTATTTGGCAAATGACCCGTTGTTTTATCGCAAAATTGTGTTCAGTGATGAGGCGCATTTTTGGCTTAACGGGTTTGTTAATAAGCAAAATTGCCGCATTGAGACCAATCCACAAGAGACCCTGCAGACTCCATTACATCCAGAAAAATGCACCGTATGGTGCAGTTTTCACGCTGGTGGCATCATCGGACCTTATTTCTTCAAAAATGAGGCCGGAGCTCGCGTTACGGTCAAGGAAGATCGTTACCGCACGATGATCAATGATTTTTTTGTTGGTTTATGCTGATAAACCAGCAACAATTGATGCCTTGGAGGCCAGCATTGTTCGTGTTATTCGTGACATACGGCCAGCAGTGCTCGAAAAAGTGGCCAAAAATTGGACGTCCAGAATGCACTTCGTCAAGAACAGCCGCGGTGCCCATATGCCCGAAATCATTTTCAAATGTTAATGTCACGTATTGATCTTTCGAATAAAAAAAATTGATTACAATTTAATTTTTTGTGTTATTTTTTACAATTTCAAGTTCTATCGGGCTTAAAAAACACCCTTTATATTTAAATATAACTAAATGTCCCCATTTTAATTTTTGACTATTTTGTAAAATAGATTTGACGATTTTAATTTTAAAAATCGTCGTTTTGACGATTTTCCATAAAAATAATCTGGCAGCCCTGGTTGTGAGAGAAAAGCACAAACAACTATCACTGTTGTGCTTCATCTTCCCTATTCTCTCTTTTAGTTTTGTTTTGTTTTTTATTCCATCGGGAATACGGGAGTGAAATAAATAATTATTACTTTTTTAATAAATAATACAAATAATGCAATTTAAATTGGTGGACATATTATATAAAAAATAAAATATTTTTTGTAGTATTGATCTCCCTTCGCATTAAGTGGAAATAATTTATCGAATGGATTTGATTGTGTTATTGTGGTGGACAGACGGACTGTCATTACACACAATTTTTATATTTTTGATAGAGAAAAATCTAGTGTCGCTATGTGTACTTGCTAAGAATATATTTTTTGGAAGACAAGTTTGTGGTATTAGTGATTTTGTTTACGTTTGGTGACAAATTTGCAAAAATTATGCTTTGCCTAATTTGACAAGTCAAAGGGAGACTTGTAATAAGAAGGTGCGTCGTATTACAACTACAAATTGTAACATTGTGGAATTTTTGTATTGCAATTTTCTATTTGGATTTACCTGCGTGTCGCAATTTTACTTTTGTTTTTTTTTTTTTTTGAAAATTGCGTTTTTTATTTACCAAATAGATTTTTACTTTTGACAGATAAACACTAACAACTAACACTGGTCTCCTTCTTGTTAGTTGATTGTGTGTTTCTGGTTTTTTCCTTTTGTTTCTTATTATTATTTTTGCAAGTCATTTTCATTATTTTATTAAATAAAGATATTTATAAAAAGTGAACGTGCAAACTTAAGGGAAAACGCAAAATAAAAGTAATTTTTGCTGGCTAGTGTTGTTGGTAAGTAGTGATAGAATATTTGGAGTTGAAACAGACGGACGGACATTTGTCCAAATCTGTTAATAATAATTTGCTTTACTTTTTAGTTCCAAATTTTTATTATAAAAAGTGCACTACTTCTCCTAATTGGGAAAAAAGAATAATTCCGTTTGTGTTTTTCATTTTATTGAAATTGTAATTTTGTTTTGTGTTTTTGATCCAACTCTTCCTGGGCTGCTTGTTGTTGTCCATTGCGATTGATAGTGAGTTATAGGTGGAAAGGCGACTCGTCATAAAAGGTGACTTTTCCTTCACTTAATAGTTATTTATTTTGTGTTGTTCAAAATTGAATTTTCCGTTGTACTTGTTGGTTTTTGGAAAATTGTGTTGTCTTGCGATACAAAAACGTTATTTTGATTGAAAAACTTTTTGTAATTTTTCGTCAGAATTTTGAATCTTTTTTAAGAAAAATGTCGCAGTCAAAGATTTACTTGAAATTCAAAAAGCTTGCCTTTTCTTAGATTTTGAAAAAGAGTATTTTGCCATTCCCTCTAGTGAACATACAATGTTCACTTTAGAACTTCGACAGGAAGAGTTTAAGGGGCTGTGAAGTAAATTTAAAGCTGCTTATGAGCAGTTTTGTGTTGAGTGTGATGGAACTAGTGAGAAAATAGAGGAATCATCACTTTTTAAGCAATATAGGGAAGCTTACATTGTTTGCGCAGCTCAAATGGGCGAGTTGTCGCATACATTTTTAAACCAATCTGCTCCGACCTCGACAATGCCATATACTAACCAGGCACCAGGTTCATTTGAAAGCAGAATACCAGATCACCGTTTGCGTTTGCCGGCTTGTACTATGGAGATATTCTATGGTGACTATCTCTTTTGGTCGTCCTTTAGGGACATGTTCACCGCGGTGTACATCGACATTCAAAACTCAAGGAATGAAGTACTCGTTAAAGGTTAATAAAAAGTCGTGCATCGTCTGTTCAGAAGAACATAGTTTGAAATATTGCACATCATTTTTGAAGATGGACACGAAGCATAGATTCTTTGTCGTTAAAAAGAACAATCTTTGCATAATGTGTTTTGGTACTAGCCATTTACTAAAGGAGTGTCGTAGTAGCTCCAGTTGTTCCATATGTCGTGGAAAACACCACACTTTGTTGCATAGGGAATCACACCAGTCGAATATAGATTTCAATGCTGAAAAAGATAATAGTCTTAGCACTAGTCAACAAGCTCGACACAATTCGACTAGCGAGGGTAATATAGTCAAACTTTATTAGGCACAGCTATTGTTAGCAGGACCTATAAGCACCACCTTCAAATTTCATTTAATATTCGAAGAAATATTATAATATCCAAAGTGAGGACGAACGCAATATTCGGTTCGATCTCTCTAGCCACCACATATGGTGCCATATGGGTTTTTTACAACTTTCGGGCTGTTTTCCCAGAAGTATGGACTTGCCCCTGAAATAACTTTTACTGTCGTAATGGAGAAAGCGAATGCAAGTTGCTTGAAAAAAATCAAAGTGATTCGAGAGCAGGTATATCACTCCCTTCAAGAGTTATAGTGCGCACATTTTTTTCGAACATTTTTGAACTTTTATAGGGTATGTACCTGAAGGAGTGGCCCGATATGGCTTATCTTTGAACTTAAACTATATTTTCACAAAATACTGCGAAGACCAAACTATGGACCGAATCGGCAGATCCATTTGAGAGTTATCTTGAGGTTCAACAACTACACACGGCGTCAAAGGTTTTTTTGTACCTTTCAGGCTATTCTCTCAGGCTGTATGGACCTGCCCCTGACGAAACTTGTACCGTCGTATGGGGGGAAATGAATACAAGTTGCTACAACAAAAAAAAACGAAGCGATTCAAGAACAGATCCTAAACTGAACTTCTCTGAATTTTTGTGTGGGAGGTACCAGAAGGAGTGAACCGATTGAGTCCATATTGGAACCTCATCTTAGTCTAGGAAAAATTTCACGATGTGCAAAGTATGGACCAAATTGGTTACTCCCTTCAAGAGTATTCGTGCGCACAAATTTTCCGAACATTTTCAAACTTTTGTGGGGGCGGTAACTGAAGGAGTAGACTGATATGACCCATCTTCGAACATAAACTAAGTTTGGACAAAATATTACGATAGCCAAATTTTGGACGAAATCGGCTCATCCATTTGAGAGTTATCGTGCGCATCAGCCAGACAGGCAGGCAGACGGACGGACATTGCTTTATCAACTCCAAATTGTCTGAAACACATTTCGTCCAAACAAACTTGGGGTCTAAAATCATTATTTCGATGATGCACATTTTGCCCGTATATATACCATTTCTAGCCTAAAGGCTGAGGGTATAAAAATCGCATTTCTAACGATATAAAGTAGGTTGTGAATATATCGCAATAGTCGCATATAAAAAATCGCTTTTTTACAATGATGCAAAGTAGGTTGGAATACACATTTTTCGAAATATAATTTGGACACTAAAATGTAGCATCGGATGCATCTTAGCATTAAAAAACCTGTAAAATATCGCAAATTTGCACAAAGTGCATACAATTTTATTTCGCATACGGTTTCAGTGTCACGATATATATCTATTTCAAGGCGATCAATCCAGAGCCGTGGATGTAGCATCACACACTATTATTTGGGATAAAATGGATATAGTTTCCTTATCAGTGAAGTTTTTAAATCTATGTTTCCGCAAAAATGAAGATGCTGCACTAGTTTTTTCATTGAAATGGAAACGGCCCGAATAATACGCGATAAAATGCGCGATATTTGCAAAAACAATTCTACCTTGGAATTTTTCGTATCCCACGTTTAATAAATGGATTCTCACGAGTAATGATTTATTAGAATCGCAATGTAAAAACCTAAAATTTGCAATAAAGTACGAGTAAATCGAATGCCAATTGAAAAATTAGGCCCGAAAAATATGATTTTTAGAAAATTGTTCGCACAAAATTTTCGTGTTTGGGTACAGATTTCTGTGAAGCTGTGTAGGCTACATTCACGACACATATCTTATTATATAAAAGAGCTTGGTGATAAGTGAGTGACAGATCATCGCCCAGACGAAACGGCTGAAGCTAGAAGCTTGAAATTTTGAGTGTGGGTTGCTGTTGGTGTGTAGTGGTGAGATAAGGCTGTGTTTTTGGAAATTCGAACTGGAAGGGTACAAAAAGTACTAAAAGGTACTAAATATGGTACCCTTTGTATTAGGCAAACGGGAAGACCTAGAATTCTGAAATTTGGAATGAGGGTCAATAATGGAGAGTTAGAAAGACGTACCAAAGGGTTTTGGAAATTCGAACCACAAGTGTACGAAAAGTACTAAAAGTTACTAAATTTTGTATCAATTGTATATTTAGTGTACTGTATATTACGTGTACGAAAAGTTCTAAATTGTACTAAACATGGTACAATTTGGATATGGGTGAACGGATAGACCTTGAATCCTGAAATTTGGAATGAGAGTCATGGACCGACTTAGCTCCTCTTGTAACTTGATTAAAATTCGTGATTCGCTCTTTTCGATCGTTATCCTGCTTCGATATAAACTCATTGGAAATTGATGCACGTTGTGAAAGAATGTTTGTAAAGCTTCGTCCAAACCGGAAATTGTCACAACCGGCATTTAAAGAGATGTTTCAATCTTTCATGATTTTCAAAATATTTTGCCATGTTTGTATATATTTCACTATACCATGTGCAAAGAGGACAAAAATAATTAAAATCTACCAAAAATATCAGAAGTTTACTATTTGAATTTTTGCAGAATATACAAAATCATACTTCGTGTTTTGCACATTTGAATATTGTCGAACACGCCGAATATGTCCAAAAAGTCTTCGGAGTTAGGATTCTCCAATGTGAACTACCAGACAGTGGATACCCATGTTTTCCCCTTTTTTGAACCTTTCGCAACATGTCCGGTGTTTTATATATTTCTTGTGTTTCATGGTGTTATAATGATTAAAAGAGCCATTATTGGGAATACCGCGTGGCGTATAAGCTACGTTCAACAATATGCAATTTTAATAATAATGATCATACGCTCCAAATATATTTATATATATTAACAACCAGCAAAAAAATTGATCTAGTTCAGGATGAAGTAAAACTTTCATACATTTTTGTACCAGTTCACAGGGAGTCATGGTCGATGCACTCTGTTCTTCGTCTATATACAACATCCGATTTGTACCCATATCAATGCATTTATTTATTATTGTCTACAAACGAAGATGATAATCTAATAATTACAGAGTAGGTTTAATTGAGACAATGAGATATTCGACTAAACTAGTAGGATATATTTGTGTATATCAGGAAAAATGTCTAAAATTGTCTTTTCCATTTCAAAAAAATCAAAAAAATTTTTTGATACTACATCAATGATTTTTGGTACATAGATTAAGAAAAAAATCTGCATTCCAAATCTGTTTTCGTTACTAACTTTGATCGTTGCGCGCAAAAGATATGACCGTTTTAATTATGATAATTAGAAAAAATTCTAAAAAAATCGCGGCTTAATATAGTTAGCTGTTATATCCTATTATCGTTAACTGAATTCGTAACCTTTGCGATGATGCAAAAAATAATCGCAAAGTCTCAATGGATTCGCGAAAAATCAAATTTGTTAAATAATTTTTACGTATTTACAAACATATTTTTGAAACAATAGCGCTCATACTTACGAAAAATATATAAAAAAATTATAACAGCATCCAGACATTTTGAGGAATAAAATGAAACCTAAGTTGTGAAGGTTGGAGCTATAGTATTCATGTTATTTGCAAAAATACGAAAAAAATATTAGGAAAAAATTAAAATCATATTACTCTAATTTTATTTTTTTATGGTTTTATAGGAAAAGTTGGAGAAAAAATGATTGAGTTCTTCAGCATTTTCGTGAAAATTTCACGTTATAATGATGATATTCCGTTGTAACAAATTGTTCGCTTATAGTTTTCCTATTGGATAATATTATTAGGACCTTATATTAAATCACAAGGAATTCCAATTGTGGCATAACGTTAAAATA